>NC_090930.1:529354347-529657377 GCF_040938575.1 Ambystoma mexicanum
CCCGTTCTGTTCCCTTCAGTTTAATCCTTAAGGTCGTTCCTCCCTTAAGGTCGTCCTCTGCTCTTCCACCTGCAACAGAGACTAAGACTACTGAAAAGGGGTCACTGACCCAATATATGAAAAGAATAGTTAAAGAATCTTGGGACTAGATAAAAGAGAAGTTGATTGCTGGTGAGAAGTGTGACTCCAGGACCTGCACGTAAATACTGAGCTCTCGCAGGACAAAGCTGCGACGTTGAGCGACGCAGGTGTTTGGCAGCGATGGGGTAGTGGCGCAGATTGTGAGCGCAGACGACCTCATCCTCCTGTCTGCGGCTGCAGGGTAAGAAAGTGCAGGGAGAGTTAGCTTGCTAGACTCCATGCAACCCCCCTGAACTTGGGCCACCTCTCCCTCTTGCATATTCGTTGTTCCCCTTGAAACCGACCTCGCGTCTCCCTTTCTTATGTGTACTCCCTCACAACTTAGGCAACATGATCTCCCTCGCAACTAGGCCGCGTGCGCTCCCTCACAACTAGGCTGCATGCCCTCCCTCACAACTAGGCCACATGCCCTCCCTTGTATTGTAGGTCCCTGCACCCAGTTCAGGTTTGTGCGCTCCCTCGCATCTTGGCTGCGTGCGCTCCTTCTTCTCCAGCCATGTGCGCTCCCTCAAATTGTAGGTCTCTGCATCCTGTTCACTTGCGTGTGCTCCCTTGCATCCCTAGCCACATGCGTGCCCTTGCATCATAGGTCCCTGCATCATGCTGCTTGCGTGCACTCCCTCGCTACTTGGCTGCGTGCACTCCTTTGCCTCTCTAGCCGCATGTGCTCCCTCTCATCGTAGGTCCCCTGCATCCTATTAGACCCACCCCCCCCCCCCCCGGTCCCTGCCTTCCTCTCGCATCTTATCTTAGCCCTTCCCTTCCTCAATCTATTATGTACTGTTTTTGACACTGTGTTGATCTCCACAGTTCTGATATTGTACTGCTCTCTACGGTTTGTGGCACTACATTGCATTGCCTGCTTTCTTCTTATCTAGGTTCCCTGTTGTGCTCTCTGTTTACTTTTGGTTCTTTATTGCATCTGCATTCTTTACCTCTAGGACCCCTGTGTTCCCTGTTCATTGCCTTTGAATCTGTATTACATCTGCATTCTTTACTTCCAGGTTTCCCTGTTGTGCTCTGTGCTTTGCTGTTGGTTCTGTATTGCATCTTATGTATAGGTCCACTGTTCTTTTTCTTTGTTGGGTCCCCCTTGTGCCTACCTCCTGTCTGCCCCCGTCCCCTGTGCAGCCCCGTGCTTGGGCTCACCTCAAACACCCTATTTCTTCCAAGCACGCCCTATGGTGCTCTCTGTCTCACCTATCTTCTGTAACTGCTTTTCTATTGACTATGCTAAGTGTGGCAGGAAGAAGCTCAAAAGGGACAACCTGGTTTCCAACCCAGGCTTCCCTATCGCTGATACCTACAGCATTGCTTCCTCCAGACAGACCCTTACAGAAATACTCGTTGTCGTTCTCTCTCCAGACCTATGGACCCCCCATATGGTCTCTGTTCGCTCTACTTTTTCCTGTTCTCCCATTAATAGTGTCACCCGGTGGGAGGCCCTCCTGGCCGCCTTCCACTACTCTAAGACCATCATTAATGGCTACTTAAATGGCACTGTCGTGGTCCAGGGCCCTCGGGCCAATCTCCTCCTTTTGATAAATGCTTCCCATGCCTTATCAACTTCCTTTCCTCTCCTGCTATCCCTTCTTACCCCCCTCTGGGTCCTCTGCCACCTCCTCCCTCAGCCACCTCTTTGGCACCCCCTGCTGCTTCTCTGGCCAGCCTGTTGCCTCCCTCCTTCGCCACCCCTCTAGCACTCTCTACTTCCTTTCTGACTACCCTCCCTTCTCTTCCTTTCTCCTCTGCCCATTCTTGGCCACCTTCATCACTCCTGCAGGGTGTACCTCTGGCCTATACCCCTCCCTGTAAATCCTTCATACGTGGCAACCTGGTCTCGTTCAGCTCTCAAACATTCCTCTGACATCTGCCATCTCCTGCAGGTGCTTGAATTGGATGTACACAGTCTCACTGCACCGAGACTTGTTCACGGCCAGCTCTGTCACGAGTTTTGACACTCTCCTTCCCAATGGCTACAAGATCCTCTCTGAACCCAGAACCAACTGTCCTGGTGGGGGTGTAGCCTTGATTTTCCCAGATAGCATCCCTGCTTCTATAATTCCAATGCAGGACTACTCCTCCTTTAAATGCCTGGGTTGCAGGCTCCCTATCTCTCCTGGCCTCTCTCTCGATGTGGCCGCTATCTACATGCTGCCTGGCCAGGTCGCCCACTTCCTCTCTGAGTGGGCTCCTCCCTACTTGCCTCTACCTCTCACCTTCTCCTCCTCAGAGAGCTGAACATCCACCTGGATGCTACCAGCCCTTCTTTAGGACTCTTTCACAACCTCTGTGATTCTCTCTATTCTTCCCTCTGGCCCGACTCACTCTGCAGGGCACACCCTGGATGTTCTGATCTCCCCAGACCTCCCCTTCTCTAACCCTCTCACCACTGCTCTCTCTGGGAGTGATCACTCTCTCCTTTCCTGCCACTTCTCTCTCTTTATCCCTGAGTCCAAGCCGACTCCAGCACTGCCACCAACCTTCTCGGTCATCCGACCCATGAAGCGTGTGTCAGTTAAGGTTTTAGCTGGTACTTTCTTTCCTCCTCCTGCATCTTTGACTGACTCACACCCTGACACAGCCCTCTCTAACCTTCATCTCTCTATCGCGACACTCAGGATGTCCTTGCCCCTGTCATGACGATCCGCTTGATGCCCAAATACAAGTGCAACTCTTGGTACGATTCCGACCTCACCACCCTTTAATGCAAGTGTACGGCAGCGGAGAGGAAGTGAAGGGCATTGGGCGCACCCCCTGACAAACTGCCCTGCTGCCTGCTCAAGGCAGTACAGACTCTCTGTCGTCTCTAAGAAGAGAGCCTACATCCAAGCCTGCATCTAACAACTCGGGTCAAACTTTTCAAAATTTGCAAGGAGGTGGCCAATCCTGCTGTAGTCTCTACCTCTCCTATTTCTCCAAGGCCCTCTGCACAGCCTTGGTTTCTAATCTCACCACTAAAACTCAGGACATCATGTCCTCCCCCTCTTCCTCTACCTCCTCTTCTTCCTCCTCTACCACTCCTGGCCTGTCTGATGCCATCTCTCCTCCTCCTTTCTCCTCCTTTCGCCTGTTCACCCCTGCCGACGTTTCTAGACAAGCCGGATCTATGAAAGTCTTGTCAAAGCAGGTTCTCCTCTTCTCATCCAGAGCCATCAAGGACCACATCGACTCCCTTGCTTCAGCCTTGGCCGATTTCTGTAATCACGCCTTTGCCACTGGAACTTCCCCCTCCCTCCTCATGCACTCCCTTGTGCACCCCCTTCTAAAGAAACCCTCAGCCAATCCTTCATCTCCTGGTAACTATCATCCAACCTCCATCACTCCTTTCCTGGGCAAACTCCTGGAAAAGCTAGCCATATCCGAGATTAATCTATATACTGCATCTGTTGGTTTTCTACACAACCACCAGTCTGGCTTCCGAGTTGCCAGAAGCACGGAAACTACTCTCATGAACACCTGTGGCTCTCCAATCTGGATTCTAATCTCCCTTCTGTCCTCACTCTCCTCGATCTGTCCTCTGCTTTTGATATGGTCAACCATGCCATCCTGCTCAATCACCTCTGTAACAACCTGGGCATCACTGATAAGGCACTGGCCTGGCTGACCTCCTTTCTCACTGACGACCCTCTCAAGTCCAACTGGGGTCTTTCCTCTCTTCTATCTTATATCTCTCTATCTACTTGTGGTATTCCCCAGGGGTCTATCCTCTCTGGCTGGCTTTTCAACCACTACTTGGCACCACTTGCCCACCGCATCTCTACTTGCTGTTACAATTTTCAGTGTTTTGCAGATGACACCCAGCTCTCTTTCAGGCTCCCTCAGTCACCTATTCCCCATCTCTCACACCAGACTGTCTGGCCTCAATTCAGGAATGGTGTGCCGCCAATGATCTCTGCCTTAAAGCCAGTAAGACTTAGATCCTCCTCATTGGGACACCTGCTCCCTACTTTCCTCTCTCTCTCTCTGGCCGCTGTAAGGAACTCATGGTGGCAACAGTAAAAACAGACACAAGTGATCACAGTTGAAGGGTGTTTATTGAGCAATAAACGCAGGGTGGAAAAATGCCTATACTAAACCTAAATCTAAGATGGGCGCAAACCTCGACCATCAAATGAAAAATAAGCCAGTCCTAGTTGCGTTGTGTCAAAGTAAAAGGGCCTATACTAAGATATAGGCCCTTTCTTTTGCAAAATCCTTACAACTAATCACAGAAAGGGATAGGGTATCAAAACAAAGGAAACATTGTTTGAATAATAAGTCAGGATGTGATTGCCTTGAGGTCTCTCTTGCCCACGTTTTTAGCACGGGACAAGCTGGGACTTTGGAGCACAGAACACGCTCGAGCCGTTCCAGCATGAGCTACCAGTTTCTGTATCAGATATCATGTTTTTCGATAGTTAAGTCTCTTTTCAATAAAAGGTCTCTTGCCTTTGAGGTCTGATGCTCTCAACAAACAAACACAAAAGTTCTGTTCTACAAACACTTTAGGTGATGGCTTCACCTCTGGGTCCCCCTCTTCTGGGCGCTAACCCTTCAGAACACTTTCAACTAATTAGTTCCCTTTTCAGCGAACTTTGGGTGGTAACTTTCCACCCCTGGATCTCCCTCAGCTGGGCTTGGATCCCCAAATGATGAGGACGACACTTCCTTTCCCCTTGTCTTGCAGTACTTCGTGCTTTCACAAATCTTAATGTCTTTTTAAACAGGTTTTCAGGCTTTGCCCCTGGTTGGCAGCTTCTCTCTGTAGGGTTCACTCTCGCCAACTTTTGGCTGTCGGTTTCCCCCTGCCGGGTTCACTCTTGTCGACATTTACCAATTCCTCACAGGAATTTCAGACTGCGTCCCTTTTCATTAACATCCCTCACCCGGGTTCTCTCTTGATAATTTCCACAGTTCATGTGTTAGTTTTCAACATGCAGGATTAATTTACTTTAGCTTTCACACTTCATTATCGGTCAAAGACTCTCGACGGTACAGAGAATCTTACACGACCCCTGCATGACCACTTTGACCGTTCTTCACCTCTTCCCAAGGGCTTCTGATTACAGTAGTTTCTACCTTTGGTTAATTGCCCAGGGTTTCCTACTTGAGCACCCATGTGGTGCCATACTCCTCTGTTGTTGGTTTTCCCCTTCTTTTATCAATGTATCATTAAGCCTTTTAAAGTTCAAATTAGCCGTTGGCTTCTTTTCGTTCAACACAGTTCGGCCTCTTCTCGAATCTCCCCTCAACTCACCGGCAAAGATGAACTGCGTGCCTTTCTTTATCCTTGGAGTCAAGGTTGGTACCACCGAGACCAGCGTCCTTCCCCAGCTTGATTATCAGTGGAGGGGGGTCTCGCAGACCGTAGACATCTGCTTCAACACATGCCAGCTATTGCTCGTGGACTTATACTTTCTGCTCAGGTTTTCCAGGCCTTGGTTGGAAAGGGCAAGGTCGCTTCTCTCCTTGACACCCTCTCTGTCTGTGCCATCTTTCTCCTCCTTTTGAATTGCCGTGCTGAGTTAGCTCTCACATCGTGCAGTCTGCCTTGCTCCTACTGTGCTTTCATGCTTCAACTTTTATCCCTGTGGGGAAAGTAAAGGGACGTCAGGTGTGTATGATTCTGGTCAATTGCCTGACTTTGCCTGACCCTGGTATTGGGACACATCAGGTAAACGACCCTGTTGTTAATCCATTGTCTTTCGTGTTGTGTGAAAGTGTTCGTGTGGAAAGGGGGGGCAGTATTTTAGAATATCCCACTCCCCAAGGACACCCCCATCCAGGTGATCCCCCTCACTGGTCCACCCCCAGGAACTGGATCCAATAGAGATGGGCGTGTCCTGGCCACCTGCCTGACAGATTCCCGGGGACCAGCCAGGGAGATACCTTCAGGTTTCTCACACCACCTACTCACGGCTCTCTTACTGCTCCTTCCTGTGAGGCTAAGAACCTTGGTGTCATCTTTGACTCCACCCTCTCCTTCTCTCCTCCTATCTCTGATGGCTCTAAAAAGTCAAACTATCAGCTGTACCTCCTCAGAGGTATTCATCCTTTTCTCACTTTCCCCCAGAAGCTCACAGTCTCCAGAGATCTGGTCCTCTCTACTTTTGACTATTCCAACAGCCTCTTTCTAAATCTGCCTGCCTCTACTCTTCGACCTTTACAGCTTATTCAGAACAGGACTGCAAGACTTGTCCTTGGCCTCAATTCCAGGGATTGTATCGCCCCAGCCCTGAAATCTCTTCTAATGCTCTCAATGGCTGCAAGGATCAAGTCCAACACCCTCTGCATCGTCCACAAGGCTTTCTGGGGCCTGGGACCACTCTACCGCCAACTTTCCCTTCCTAAACATCTTCCTTCTCGAGCTCTCGGCTCATCCACCTCCAACTCTCTGAGGGTCAGATGCTTCACCAAGCAGAGAGCTGTGGGCAGATCTCTCTCCTCGGCTGGCGCCTCCCTCTGGAACAGCCTCGCTGCCTCTCTCAAACTTGAGCAGAACCACCTCCTGTTCCGGAAGCAACTCAAGACCTTTCTTTTTGCTTCCGCTTTCTCTCTTCCTCGCCTCTGCTGACGTACCTGACTGCTCCGCACACTGGTCACCTATATACCCTCTGAACTCGGGCCCAGGCTCCTGCATGTCCAGCTGCCCTTCCACCGCCTCTGGGCGCACCTAGCACTTAAGGGTCTGTGCCTGCAACCCTACAGTCCCTCTCTTTGCACTTATGAGCCATTCGCTGGCTTCACTTATTGAGTTACCTGCACTTCTCCCTTTACCTACCCCCTGCCACTTCTCTCCTTCCCTCTTCCCCACATTTGCATGATCTGAATGACACAGGGTCTAGTAAGATTGTTGTTTTGTCCTCCCTTTGCTTCCCCCTCCTTGTCTTGTCACGCCTAGAAACACTTGTGTACAGGCGCGTTATAAATGCCATATCATATTATAGTTAAACAAGAAAGTTCTGGCAGGAGAGTAATCCAGGCATGCAGCAAGTCTGAGACCCGCACCCAAGTATTTAGATAAGAAAGCCCTGGCAGGAGAGTGAACCAGGCACACTGTGAGTTTGGGACCCACATCAAAGCAATGAGATAAGAAAGCCCGGGCAGGATAGTAAACCATGCATACAGAGAGTTTGAGACCTGCATCTAAATAATGAATTAAGAAAGCCCTGGCAAGAGTGTAAGCCTGGGACCCACACCCAAAAGGTGAGTTGAGGAGCCACACCCCATCAAGATTGTTGAACTTGAGGAAAGGGGAAACAGCAGGCCCCCAAATATGAAATATATGAACTGTGGAAAACCTACGAAGGCTCAGCGGCAAAGATACACTCCTTGTTCTTATGAACTGTGGAAAACCTAAGAAAGCTCAGGGCAAAAGATACACTCCTTGAGCCTGTGAATTGTGGAAACTGAGATATGTGAAAAGTGGAACAACTAAGAAAGCTCAGTGACAGAAACACGCTACTTAAGCGTGTGAAACTATGAAATATGTTAACTATGGAAAAGCTAAGAACGCTTGAACTGTGGAAAAGCTAAGAGAGCTCAGGGCAGAGACACACCCCTTGACCCTCTTATTGTGGAATTTTGAAAACCTTGAAGGTAAAGGTCATACCCCTTTAGATTATGGAATGGTATAACCCAAAATAAGTCAAGAGAAAGAACACATATCTGGAATTAATAATCTGTGTAAAGTGGAGGAAACTCAAGGAAGAATCATCTCCCTTGAGGTTGTGGATTATATTAATGTGATAGTGAAAAGCCAGAGAAATCCAGGGGAAGGGAAGGCCCCCCTTTCTGGTGGAACTTTATTGGTTCCTTTTACACTTTACAAATTTGTGTTTGGAACTTTGGAAAGAAGCTGCAGGTGTTCAGCTAAAATATATTCCCACTTCAGGTTATATTAAGTTTAGTGTGTGAGGATCAGTTTAGGATTTTGGACACAGGACAGAGAACTCTGGTTTGGACATTCTGACACAGACGTTCCTTAGTTTTGTTGAGGCAGGTAAACTTCTCCTAGAGTTAGGGATAGGTAGGATTTCCCCAAACCCCTCTTTTCTTGTATTATTAAAAGTATTTACCCACAACCAAAACTGCCACTGTGTCCAAGTCTTACTCTTGATCCCTTACACTACCCTCTTGTTCAATAGACTAGCGTTGCGCCATATAGAATAATTGTGACCATTAATATTCATCAGACAAAGAAGCAGCTGTTGTTTCCAAATGTGTGTGTCAACCTGAGGAGCTAGGTTACATCTCCAGTTGTTGTTGCTGTTTCAACATGGCACACTATCCGGCATCCTAGCACTACCTCACACCCTTGACCTAATTGAAATAATACCACAATTAAATGGTGCTGCAATATGTGTTTTGTTTGAGCTACAAAATGTCCAATCACACCCTGCACTATTCTGGGGGTGGGGGGAGTCTGGCTTTCACGCCAAGATGTCATGCCACCAAGCACTTCCTCCATGGCCTGCTAGGAGTGGCCATAGTGTTCACGGAGGCATTGTCGGAGTGTGCTGAAGTTGGTGTCGTGGAAGGGTTGGGGCCAAATGGCTCAGCCCTTCACAGGGGAGGGCAGGCATCATCCTCATTTCTCTAGAGCCAGGCAAAGAAGAAAAAGTGGGGATGCATGTACTGCATGGGAGTGGTGGTAAATGGAGACTGTGGTAAGGGGAATCAGATGCAAGGTGACTGGGGTTAAAGGGGCTCAACGGAAGAGAAAGGAAAAAGACAATTGTTTTTCCACACTGTTTTTCTTGATTGGTGTTTGTTATGGATTGGTACTGTTTTTATAGCTCAATTAATGCATGAATGTTGACGAAAAGGTGAATGCCTTGCATTCTTATGGAATGATTAATTGGGATTCACCTCTCAGGCTCTTGTTCAGGTGGTTTTCATTTTTCAGGCTGTGGCAAAGCCCATTTTCCTAACAGGCAATACGAGAGTGAATGGAAGGTGTAGTTATTAGTGTATGGAAGGTGAGAGGGATGGGGATACTGATAACATTTGAATAGAGTAGCAGATGGCAGGTAAGATGGTTGGCAGGCATTATGGAAGAGGAAAAGAGTAACGAATGAAACATGAGAAGGTAGCAGAAGGAAGAGGAAGAGGAGAGCAGAAGATTTTGGACCATGTATGGGAGAGGATGTGACTTTGGAAGGGGAATGGGAGACCTTGTGATTTTGGAAGTGATGAGCAAATGTAAGGGGAGAGCAGATTACCACTTGAAAACATTGAGAGATCCTGGGAAAGTCCCTTTGTCAGCAAGCCCTGTTAAGGTAATAGATTGTTTCCAGCCAAAGTGAAACCCCTAAACACACAACTCTAATAGTAAAACAAGACAACATGAAACATTTCTCCCTAAAGTTCATCATTGTCACAATCGCATCCAATGCCATTGTTTTGATTATGGGATGGCTGACCAGAACAGTAAAATAAGTGACATGGGGCCTCATTACAAGCCTGGCGGTCTGGAAATAAGGGTTCCGGTAGCAACGTACCTGCACTCTTTCTGGACTGCCAGAGTACGAGAATGCCTGCAGGGACCGTTGCTCTCGGCAGGTAGACCTGCCAGGTGCACCGACTCTTGATGGCATGGTTTAACGGAAGCACCGGCACGTTAGCAACAGTACCAGTGCTTTCATGTTCCCATTCCCGTGGAATCCTTTGGGACTCCACGGGAATGGGGACTTACACTTTTCACCGTCTGACATCCCGGGCCACTGGGACTTGGGATATCCCTGTGCAACTAGGATCTCAGGCGGTTGAATAGTGTTACAAGGTCGCGGCAACCCAGCAGTGTCACCGGTGGGTTACCGCCGACCTTGTAATGGGGGACATGGAGTTAAGCAACCACTAACTGGCATACATTTTATAGTATGAGTATCTTATCAGAGTGGTTTGGTGCCATATGATGATGAGGTAATAATAACACATTTTTGATAGGGCTTTATGCCAAATTCCTTCTGCTTTAAAGCACTTTAACATACATGCATTGAACTTCAAGGTGACATATAGTATCTTAATGCTACACCTTCAGAGTGCCACCAAAACTACAAAGGCCAACAGCTTATAAATCCATTAGCTACACTAACAATTGACTAACAGGCTACTTAAGAAAATATGACTCTACCACCGGCTGACTTTGGAGGACCACAAAGTCCAGATTGGGGATTGGGTTCTGCAGCACTCCTCAAATATACAGCACTTAATAAATCCTGGTAAAAGCCCCTTCTAAAGGTAGAACATGAGCGCTCATCAAAGTGCCAATATTATTGCATGTAAGTTCAAAATCCATGCAATGGGAAACTTCAGTAGCAAAAACCCTCCTATTATGTCTTCCTTGTTGATGTAAAGACCATTTCACAGAGGCCCAGATACCATTTCAAGAAGGAAAATCCTTCCACCTGTCCAAGGAGAATGTAAAAGTGAATTTCACTCGGATATTCCTTTGCTCCAGCGGACAGCAAGCAGTACACAATCCCTTCCAACCCTTCCTTAGAATTGAAATGTCCTGAACATGCTGCTAAAGTTATGCATTGATAAGGGAACACAACCCCTGTAAATCAAAAGCCCATAGGGTATAGCAGTCCAGCACATATTCTCTGGTGAGTCCCACACTGATTATCTCCTGGATACTAAATTGCACTGTTATCATACTGGGTCTTATTATAGAGTGATTTCTTGTCACTTTAGGCCCTGCAAAAAAAAGGTAGAGTGTTGATTGGCTTAGTGGTATCAATGTTCTATAAGGGGCCAGTTCCTCCACTGAGTCTGCGGCTTGGCCTTAAGTCGGTGAGGTAACTGTCTTTATTCTCAGAAAAAGGTGCAAAGTGACTCTTTTGCCCTAAAGACAACTCTGTCTGACTGAATTTGAAATTCCGACAATTAGTCGTGGGTAACCTAATTCTAGATTTGCCTTAGCAGTGCAATACATAATTCACAGAGCTGCATTCTCTCCCTTCTCTATAAGGAGAATGTAGACTTAACATGACATTTCAGACATGCGTGCATTATTACGCTGGATCATATGAACATATGTAAGACACTTATTTAGGAATTTCGTACTCATTACGTTAGAAATCCCACATTTTGTATTTTTAAATTTTATTTGTAAAATATAAAATCTCTATCAAGCATTTACTTTTTCTCTCCACTTCAACCCTAAATTATTTCATAGGTAAACATGTATGATTTTACAGGCAACCTTGTATAGTCTCATTCCATTCAAGCCTTCATCGGTTCTATACAGGCTTCAGTCTCTTCTGACAAAGGCTAGCAGTCTATGGGCCTCATCAGGAGTTGGGCAGAGCAGTAAAAATGTGGCGGTAATGCTTTTACCACAGTTATTGCAGCGAAAATGCCCTATAGACTCAATAAAAATGGGGACTTGCCCCGCCACCGCTACTTGAAATTTGGCGCTAATAGCACCGGTCCAGATTGCGGTAACGCTTATTGCGTTGGGCGGTATCCCGGCGGACTTACCGCTGGGATACCGCCCACTCGTTATGAGGACCAACGCCTTGTTAAAATGACTTGCTTGACTCTAAAAAAACGAAATCAGTGTGTTCTCTCAAAACAAAACATATTCTTATCTATAAGCCCTGTAAATTCTTTAAATTACACAAATGAAAACATGTCGAGCAAATTAAACTTGTTCAGCTAATCAAGCGCTGGCACCTTGCATTCAGCTGCAAATCTGTAAATTATACATTGTAGTATGCTGTAATGGTCAAATACCTTAAAGATTACATCCACTAAAGTTTTCTGTCATGTGCTCAAGTCTCTAAAAGATTACTTCCCATTAAAGTTTGCTGTGTAATGTATTGCATATCGTTACAGGTGCCTTCGTGTTGTCATATGTGTTAATTCTGCGTGGTTTTAAGCAGGCCCCATCGGCTGCTATGGTGCAGTTTGAAACCCTGGCTTGTATGTAGAAAGGCTTTTACACTTCTCTTTGCATCTGGAAGCTCTGCTTGTGTTAGTCTGCATGGATCTCCCCAACCCCTCCCACATGGCCCCTTGCCAGCATCCCCCAGGTGCCTCTGGGTCTGCGTCTGTGTTGCTCTACCTGGAATACCGATTGTTACTTTTTTGTTAATATTACAGCTCATCTGGTGATGATGGGGTGCAGAATGAGATGTTTTGAATTGCTTTCTGTTCTAATGAAAACAACCCAATTTGTTGATTTTCAACAACCTTTGTTTTAGTTATTTAACTTCAAACATGGTTGTGCGTGCTTCGTGCAATTAGAAAAAAATATGTTCCTTAGCTTAGGCTTTTCCCTGCCACGCCATTTTGTTTAAATTGTGGTTTTTGATCGCGGGCTCTTCCTCCAAAGCTAAATGTAAACTATTCATTGGTAGACCTTGCATGCGCATTGAAGTGAATCCAAAGGACTGTGCAACACCCTTGTCGAATCCTGTCATCCTCCGGAATGCAATACAAGCTCCTCGTAATTTTAAACATCCTAACGAGGCGAGGCTGTTATGATGCGCATGGCATCTGTTCTTAACCCAGTGTCATGAATGTAAGTGCACACCTTCTAGCCTCCATGATGGGTCTGCATGACTAACATAGTACAAAGTGGTATAGTGTGTATACATTCTAATAACAACATATAACAACAAGGTGTTAAGCCATTGATGCCCCCCTGTGTGAGTAACCATGCCTGTTTTTTTCTAGTTTTTCCAAGCACTTTGTTATCAAGGCTTCCATCCTCAACACAGTGCCATTAGTATGAGAGCACAGCTTCTAGCCTCTGGTGTGCAACATACCATAAGCCCAGCATATAAATGTAATGCCTAATATTTCTCAGCACTTTTGCCATATTGTGAATTAACATGCAACCTATAAAAAGAAAGATGTGGTGGCACAAGTATGTTCAATCAAGTGGTTCAAAAATTCGAATAATACCACAAATTAACTTCCAGAGGGCAATTCGAACCCTTTGCTGAGCAATTGGAGACAAATCCTCTCACAAGTGTACCTGAAATTGCAACACGTATGTTTTTGCACCTAGTGTTAGGACAGCCTTCGGGAGTCAACAGAAACCCGAGTCAAATTTAGAGTGCAATAAGGGTTTAATCAGGATTGGTATACAGTTTCGGGCCAATACAACAAACTGGGCGGGTGAAGGATATTCAAAGGTTTGTCAAGGTTAATCTGCAATCCTTCCTGGGGGAATGATTTCCCAATTTAGCCTCTCTATCTCTGCCTTTAGTGTTACTTCTGTGGTGGCAGGGCCGGTCTTACAACAGATTGCACCCCAGGCGGGAAGCATCGTTAGCGCCCCCTCACCCCCGACCTGTGATCTCATGCATGCGTCATGGGCTGAGCAGCAGGAGTGGGGACTATGAGTTAACAAAATTGTCAATGCTGGCATCTGCTGAATTTCATGAACCTCAGAAAACAGCAATAAAAGTGTCAAACCCAAACAGGCCTGGTTATGTAGTCTGCTTTTGCTCTTCATTTTTAGTTACAATGACCAGTTTGCTGCTGTGACTCAGGTCAGAGAATCGACAATTTCAGATCTACACTAATGTCATTCGTACAACCTCAAACATTTAGCCACTCTTAAAAGGTGATGAACTGGTCTTGAACAGTGTTACTCGAACCTCCAAGAACAAGCACCAGCAACATACCCACCGATAGCTGTACAAGCCCGTCTATCTCAGCATTAAAACACATGCATTTATGCAATATGTATTGCATCAAATATTTAACGGGAAGTTAAACATATTTAGGAGGGACACACGTAAACAATATCACTACTCCATGTGAGTGGTAAAGTCTACTTTAAACATATGCAGATAGTTGACATGCGTGTACAATTCAACATAGCTCCCAATGTTAATGTTGGAGAGGTGGCGTTCTAAAATTATGACCTTACAATGTGGACTTTGCATTGAAACACACTGCAGTGCATTACCGCGGCAGAGAAATGGCAGTTCGAGTATTGGGGTTCGTTTCGCTCATGCTCGTGAACTCTCAAAATTCTTAAATGTTTCCTTCGTGATCACTCATTTTAGCTCCCGACAGCACCATCAAACTGTAAGATCGCAAAGAAAAACGATGTCTACCATCCCAACATAAAAACAAAAACAATCAAATTCTCAAAGGGTGGAAGGCAACCTTTTCTTGGGACTCGTTAAGTTTACTTTTTGCCAATTACTAGTCGTGTGCTGCTTGAACAACAGCGGCCCTTGCACATTGTGCAGTGTATAGACGAATTTCATTTCAAGGGACTTGGAGTACTGCGGGTATCAGGGGAAGCATCTCCAGTGTACCCCAAGCGTAGTGTGCTTTGCCCTCCACCCTCACCCCCCAGCCTTGCAGCCCTGCACTTTTTCACATTCTCCACTATGGTAAAGAACATTGTCCCGAGCTTGGGAGAGAAATGGACTATGTAGAAGGAGCTGCCTCCCCAGGGTGTGTTTAGCTGCTGCTGTATCAAATGCAGAAATGGGTGGCATCAAGAGCCCCACGCTCTGAAACACCTTTTGCGCACTGGTTGGTCACACGACAGAACGTGTGAGCAGGTGATTCCCCAACACTTGAACCATTCTGCAGAGACCTGGCTTTGATTAATGTGGCATTAGCTAGTCATGGCCAACCCAGCGTTTGTGTTAAAGGAGATCGGAAGCTGCACCATGCAGGGTATTTTAAAGGCCATGAATTGATGCTACATCATGTCGCCCCCAATGGAACAAAGAAAGTGAAGCACGCATCCTGCAAGTCTAGGTATTTGCATTATACGGATGACGGGCCAACCGGCCACAGAGACGGTTTCTACTGTAGTTGCTGAGTCGCTTTCCCAGGCCAGCTGCTATGCAGACTTCGCTCAGCTTTTGGTCCAGCGCCTGCATCCATTCTTCACACCATCATTTACAAGGCGCGTTTGTGTAGGTGTTTGTTTATCTCGTTAGACTAGTGTGATTGCTATTCCAAACAAAAGAAGCACAACAACAAAGAAGAGTATAAGACAAGTCTGAGCGAACAGTAAAATGTATGAAACTCTTGCACTAAAATAAAGTCAGCAGTGCATGCCAAGGAAAGAGGGAACAACGACCAATATACTCGGGAGCAGGAACTAGGGTGGCGTAGTAACCTCCAAACCGGCCCACGTGTGGTATTGGCCCCCAGGGCCTCGCCCTCGAAGTGATTTTGGCCTGGCCACGGGCCGAATTGCCGACGGACGGAGCAATCCAACCCCGCTGGAACTTGCAACTGTCTAAGATCTGCTGACAGTGACACTCTGCCCAGGTCTTTCGAGAACCAGCCTTTTGATCTCCTGAGGAGAGTCCACCACCAGTGCTCGCTTCCTTTTTCATGACTACACAAAGTACAGGCCCAGGCCAGTCGCGTGTGGAACTGTCGCGCCCCTGGGGTGCACGCGCACGCTCCCCCGGGCCGGATCGCGTGTGGAACTTCTCGCGCACGCGTGTTCCCGAAACCCGTAATACGCGTTCCCCGCTTTGCGTTTGCTGTTTGCCAGTCCGGTAAACTGGTACAGGGTTGGCACAGCCCTTTGCAATGGTTTTTCGATCTTGATGGCTTTTCCTTGCGCGAGGGCGTTCTTGGGGGCGTAACTGGCGCTGCTGCAGGGTCGCTGCGCCACTCTGCGCCACGTCTGCTTTTGGAGGCGAGAATCCATGAATACGCTGTGCGCGGAAATTGATTTTATCGCACACGGCTGGCGCAGACATTCGCACGGGCACGCTGTGCGCCAGCCGCGTGCGACACTTTTGTGAGGAATTCCATGAATCGGCCTGCAAATTTCACCTGGGACCTGTATATACCTATCAGTGCTACATAAATCTGCTTAGATTATTCAGATAAAGTCACAGAGAATACTGTTTGCCACTGGTCTATTTGTAGATTTTGTGTGGGCTTTTTGGAGACCTGCGACATAGAGCTCTAGGAGTATAGGCTAGTGATGTCCACAAGGTTTTCTGATTGAAACAATGGTTGCAACCTCAAAGTATGCTTAATTTCCAGGTTATACGCTTAGGACTGGCTTGTAGTTCTTGTGCGGCACAAAGAAGAGACCAGAATCAAAGATGGCTTAATCCTTTCCCTGGTTACAGACCCAGATAAAGAGAATGCTGTTTATCTCATCATTTCCAAATGATTATGCCTTGGTTTATGACCCATTAAGGCATCAGTCGTTATTACTCTTCCAATGCAACATATGTTTGAAGCAGTTAGTCATGCTTCTTTGGTGTAACAAATATCCCATGCTGTCCTCCAGCTGGAAGTACATTTGGTTATCATCCACATATGTTAACTGGGAGAACAATCATGCCTAGTTGGTGAACCAGAAGAGTGAGGGCAGCCTCCTGGTGTATTTCAAAGCATATGTTTTTGACAGTCTGATATGTCATTGGTTTAATATGTTGGCTGAATATTGTGAGGTTCCATATGATAATGTGGCTGTGAAAAAGTCACCAGTTAAGCAACTTTTTTTCCTGAACCCTAAAGTTATTTCCCCAAATATTCTAGGATGGGTACAATGATATATTCCCACCTCCAATCCAAGAATATTTGGGAAAGTGTTTGATTGTCTGGAGGGTGCATTTTTAGGGAAATGTTGCCACCTGGCAGCCATTTTCACTGCAACATTATCACTGGATACCTTTTGTGGAGGGTCAGAAGGAGGACGCAGACACTATGAGGACATGTTCCAAATGTTGTATTAAAGAAATACAAATAAGGCCTAACTTTCCCTATGGCTATGGCATTTTACCTACATATATATCTAAATTGGATTCTAGTCAGTTGTCTGTGAATGTCCAAAGGATTACATCTGCTGTCCAAAACTAAATCTAACTGGCCCTACCACTATTCTAAATAAACTACGGTCAGGAGAGTGACTTCTCCTGAGGATACTTCTTGTTCAGTCTCTGGGTTTCTTGTTAATAGATAATCTTTAGATAGTGTGAGGAACCAGCAATGAGACACAGACACAGAGGACTCATGTTTGTAGTTATAAACTTTTATTCAAATATTAAAGTGGGGTTGGGAAATGCCTCACTGTCCCTACTCTGGGAGGTATTTCCCTACCTCAACCAAAAACTAAGGATCTGTCCTGTTTCAAGATGTCCAAAGCAAAAATGTCCTGTGTCCGAAATCCTATCCTAGCCCTCTCATTTTAAAAGTAACTATAAGATGCTAAGGCTCAGAAAGTGCACAAATGTTCAAGTTCACCAAACGGCTATAAATCCAAAAGAGGTTTCAAATGGATAGTCTTCAAAGTTCCAGGGAATGGCTCCCTTCCCCAGGTTTCTCTCCGCCAAAAAAAAAGTTCCAAAAGAATAACCATGTTCTTTGTAACCCAAGAGGATAGCCCTCTCCTCTTGAGGTTGCAATTCACTCTCAAGGAAATGACTTCTTTCCCCAGGTCCCTTGCACATGCAATGCAGTTTAAAACCCTAAGGGCATGAATCTTTCTTGGGAATCTCTTTTCAAATTCCACTACTAGTGTGCGCGTCGCAGACTCACACAACACCTGGCCAGGTTCTTTAATACAGTTCCTTTTCACAATTTGGGTGTGGGTCCCAGGCTCGCAAATGCCTGGTATACTCTCCTACCAGGGCTTCTGTACAACACAACTCTTTATGGGTGCAGATCCCAGACCCGCTCTTCACCTGGTATACTCTCCTGCCAGGACTTTGTTACAAGTTCCACATATGCCTGGTTCACTATCCTGCCAGGGCTTCTTACAGGTTTCTCAGCTTGGGTTTGGGTCCCAAACTCAGAGTTTCTTAGGCCTCAGCTTTTTCCTGCATTTATCATTCAATGGGTCAATGACCCTTTTTGCAACGGTTTTTCCCTTTCAGGGCTTCTTGCCCTTCCAAGAGGCTTTTCAGCCGTCTTCCTAGTACACAGCAAACACCTTGCTGTGTTTGGCTACTTCGCTCTTCCTCTCATTGTGCCGCGATGTTGCAGCTTGCCGGTGGGTCAGGAAAACGTTCTGCCTCTTCTTCGCTCTGTGCAAGGTCACCAAGACTTACGGACAGCTTCCTGCTGTCAGCCTTGATACAGCAGAGCTCCAGCTCTTCTGTGCCTTTTCCTCAGGGACACTGACAACCCTTCAGCGTCGGGCAGTGGTTCGCCTGCTCCTCCCATTTCAACGGACTTCTACTGCCACCAAGCTCTATCTGAGCTCCTTCCAACGTGAGCCATTTGCTCCTGTCTGGTACCTCTCTCACTTCCGTAACCGCTGTTGGGGGATTTAAAGATCCCGCCACTGCACCACTCCTTCCCACAATTAGAGCGTGTTGTTGGTTTTCGGGCTTTACAGATCTTCATCCCTTGAGTCGTGAATATGTAGGGAATAATCAGTGGCGTTTGCTGTCTCCGTTTCTACATAACAATATGTCAAATAGGCAGGAGGGGAATGGAGGGGATATCCTTAAAAGGGAAAGGGGGATACTATTTCTCATTTGACAATGTCTCACTCCCCTCTACCTCAGGGCTGCCTCCCCTTATGTGATCCTCTCTCACATAGCCACCCCTGGGGTCAGGTACCCGTTGCCGTCCCCTGGCCACATGAGGAGAGGGTATTGGCATACTTGATTGAGGCCCAAATTGACCTTTTCAGAATTGACCAAATTCGTTTGTTCTAATTCTTTACGCATTTCAGTCAATTTCAATTAAATATAGATATGGGGTGGGGTAAAGGAACAGGTTATGGTGGAGGTTAGTGGGGGGTAGGGGGTCTCCCCCACATTTAAAAAAAATAAACAAAAAGAATTTGGTCAATTATTTTTGATCAAATAGACCTAAACCTGAGAAGAGGCTACCTCTGGGAAAGGAGCGATGACATTGTCATATTCATCACACTAGTCTTGTTACTTGCTGTATAAATTCATGCAGCTCTCATGAGATTATTAGCTTTTCTCTCACCCTGAAGAACATCTTTTCTTGACTTTTATACTTACTTTGATCCTTTTTAAAGGACTCAGAACAAATTGGAGATGTACAATTTCTTCTGTACTTCCGGCCGTCTAGATAATTATGGTTCACCTTAGGCTGACATTCCCTGTCTCGTATATTGTTTATTTTGGTTGTTTCTCTGTACGTCCATTCATAACATTCTTTCTCTAATGTTCCCTTCTATCTGTGTTGAAGGTTCGGGTATTTTCCCCTTTTCCCAGTCTAGTGATATCTAAGGTTGCTTGCTCTCCCTCTCAGGGACTTCAATGCTTCTCTTTCTAGCAAAAAGGCAATTTAAGTTCATCATTTTGTATTCAACCTTTTTTTTACTTGTACTAGGACAAGTTTCTTGGAATGGTATAACAATTCCCTTTTGGACTTCCGGTCTTCCCATTCTCCCCATTACCTTCAATAATCTCTGTACTCCGTGCCTGTCTGGGAACTTCTCTCTCACTCCTTGTGGTCGCTGGCTCACTGTTGCTGGTGTCCCCTTCCTGTTATTCTTCTTGTTCCTGCAGCATTCCTGGGTTTCTTCAGGTAACCAGGTCAATTGCTGCTTCGTTCTCGGGATGGTATCGGCGTTGGTTTGAGGGACGCCTGCTCACTATGCATCGTTCGTGGTTACGACACCACCTTGTGTTGGGATCCAGCCCTCTCCGCTTCCTGAATCCAGGATACACTGTGTCTCTGGTGTTTTTTTGCCTTGCCTTCCAGCACAAGCTTGAATGTTGCAGGCTCCGCAGCTCGCTTCTGCTCTGCCTCCTTCAGGTGTTATGCAGGAAGGGGGCCACCATTTCTTGTGTATGCGTGTCTCTCTCCACGTTGTTCGGCATGTACTGGCTATTCAACGTAACTGTCTCAGTTAATTGTAGACTTGTATTTAAAGTGATACATTCCTATTCTTTTTGATAATGGTATAGATTGGATTTTTCTTCACCTAAGAATTGGGACAGGTAAGTCCTTGATATTTTAGAGAGTCACATGTATGCCATTATGTTTAACGGTTTCGGGAGTTCCTCACAGGAACAGGAGTCTTTGTCCCCTAAGGTGGAATCTCTCCCGGTGAGGTCTCACTTTCCTCGACCCCAAGGGAGGGTGTTGCGGAGCAGGCTCACCTCCCTAGTCGTACAGGATGGGCTCCCCCTTGGGGAGAAGGAACAAATTCCCTTGATTCGTCACAATATACATTCCATTGTGGTGATTGTTATTGCCATCAATTTCTGGAAACAGTTGTGCTAGATATCATGATGCAGAGAAGGCCTGGATAATCGACATGAAGTTGCCTTGTGAAAGTAAACAAGTAGCTCCATCCTGATGTCCTTGAGGATAGTCTCTGTGCCCCTCTCTGATTTATTTCATTATTTTTTTAAATTGATGAGGGAAGTGTTGTTTAACAAATTGTTTCAGTTGTTTGGGAACTTTGTTTTCCATGATTAAACTACAAATAGATCTGGGGACCAGCATTTGACATTCTTTCAGCTCATGTGCAGTTGTAGCAGGTCTGATAGGCTTCTATGTGATACCTTAAGGTAGAGACGTATTTGATATACTCATTATATATGGAAGTAATGTGTTGGGCTCTTTCATATGTGCTAGGATCAAGTATCAAAGTGCACTTTATTTTATTATTTATAGTTTGATTTCTGCTTATATAGCACTGTCACAGAAGAATTGTAAAAGCATCATGTTAAATAAGGTGCAATACTTTGTAGAGATGACTGGAAAACTAAAATCTAAAAGAGAAATGTATTTGGAAATGCTCTATGAAGATATCCCTAGAGAGAGGAGCAGAATATTGAAAGCAACACAGAGGAGCAGACCGAGAAGGGTTTTGAGTTTCAACTAATTCAAAGTGGATGGTGTACATGGTGGGGAAATACGGATCAAGCAATCTTGATAGGCAGATTGGAGAGGTCATGCAGAACCCTAAAAAAAAATAAGAGTGGAGAAATGCTGAGTAGTAAGCCAGCAAAGACACTTAAAGAACAGACATAAGAAGCATAAATGGAAACCAAGAAGAAAGGAAAGCCAGCCAAAAAACATCACAAGTAATTTATAATGGCAAGCAGCATTGTTGTAAATACACAATGTGGATCTAATAAGTTGATTGCACGCACGTAAACAATGGTGTAGGGTGAATGTCACTGGCACAATTGGATAGCAAAATGGTGTTTCCCCTAACCAAGCCAGGGTCTATGTATGTCATGCATTACAGCGACCAGCATTATGAATGAAGCTATCATGAACCAGAATTTAGGGTAAGAGTGTTTTCCTCACTGTGTTGAGTGCAGACTTCTATGCTAGGTATGACGTTCAGAACATTCAGTGGGATGTTTGTTGGGACATGGGCTAACCACAGATAGTTTATGTAGAGAAAAGGCATTTATGTAATGTGTACAAAAGGAATCTTGAAAAAAGCATTGTATTAAGTAGGTGGAATTTGTATCTAATTAATGTTTTGTTTAAAAACAATTTGATATGAAACTTTTGAAATTAGATTGAGCTATAAGTGTGTGTGTGTGTGTGTGTGTGTGTTAGCGTCAGAAAATGAATGTATTTAATGTGCAAACAACTGGGGCATATATGTTGTGTGAAAGTCTAAGAAAGTAATGTACATAGTACTCTATGTGAACAACAAATGTCACTGGTACTGTAATTTTGTAGTGTGAATAATGTAGATGTGCTATATAACCACTTAATGCTTTTTGTGTTTGTCTCATTTGTTGTATAATACTTGAAATGATAGACCAGAGGCTGTGTGGCTGCAGATGTCTCTTTATTCAGGTGTAACATCAACTTGAATCTGCATCATACATCTTCTACTAACAAAAGGGCAACAGGCCCCTGAACTGTTGTGTAGCTGATATGAGTCTTTATAGTCTCTCTGGAGGCTCAAAGGCCAGTCCCATGAAGGAGCACACAGGAGCTGATGTCGCTCCGTGCCTCTTCTCCTCGTGTCTGCCGCACGCAAAGCGCGGGGGCCGCACTTCTGCTTTCGGCCGAGATATCACGAGACCGCGAGGTCTCGCGATATCTCTACACACCTCCCTCTGATAATGCAAAAACAGTTTATTGCAGGACATAGTCATTGTATCTCACCGGTCTTCTGTGTTCCCTTTGCGGCCGGTCACCTCTCTCGCTATGAGCATCCTGCTTCTGGTCATCATCTTGCTCTACTGTGGGTGCATCCGCTTCAAACTCATTTTCTTCAACTTCTCTTCTGTCTGTCTCCGGCTCTCATTCTCTCTCTCTCTCTCATTGTCCATTACCCCTTCGTTTCGGGTCTTTCATGGGTCTTTTCTCTCTTGCCTCTTTTCAAACATGGATACTCTCTCCATGTTCCATGTGCGCCTGTCTTCGGTGCGGACATGGTTGGTTCCTCTGTGAATCACCTTTACGGGTCTGCCGAACCTTGAGCCCGTCATTTGATCGGCAACCGTATTTTGATCCAATCTCCTTCTTTTACGTCTGACCCTTGTTTTGTCCTTCTTCTTCTGTCCCTCCACCTTTTCATGCGTGCCTTGCTGTTCTCTATTCTCCACACCACTTCCGACATGTCTACTTCCTCATCTTCTCTTACTCTGGCCAACCATGGTGGCACTAGCGTGGAGACTGCTCTCCTCCCTCTCAACATGCGAAAAGGATAGATTTGGGTGATCCCATTAGGTGTCAGTCTGTGAGCTGCGATGGCCTCTTTGGTCGTTTTGAGGGGATCCATTCCCGAGGCGGTCGCTAATTGGATGGCTCCCTTGATAAACCTGTTGGCCCTCTCTACGAGCCCATTGGCTTGGGGATTATACAGCGCTGCTTTCTTCTGGTGTATGTTGTGCTTCTTCAGGAACAGTTCCATGTCTCTGGATATTAGTTGTACCCCGTTGTCTGTTACTAACTCATTGGGGAGCCCTTCCCTCTGGAAGATGGTAGTGAGGACTTCTATTACGGTGGCAGTCGTGATGTTGGGGACAAACTCGGCCTCGACCCACTTTGATAAGTAGTCCACTAGCACTATGCCATAGCGATGTTCGGGCGCCATTGCTTCCAATGGTCCTATAAAGTCCAGGCCCACTTTTGACCACACCGCTTCCGGGGTTTCTGTGGGAATCATGGGCGCCTGTCTGATCTTTAAGCGCTTATCACTGTTGAGACACTCATGGCATCTCTCAATCATGGTACGGATCTCCTGATCCATGGACGGCCACCACTAGGCTTCCCTCACTCTGCAACATGTCATGGTGTTCCCCAAATGGCCTGCATGGGCTCTGCACAGGATGGTTTTCCTCATGCCTGTGGGTGGAATTACCTGGTCCGTTTTCATAATTATGCCGTCGGCTTCCGAGATTTCCTCTGCCACTTTCCAATAGGGTCTCATTCCTTCTGGCACTGCCCTTTCATCTGGCCATCCAGTCTTGACCCATTCTCTAATTCTCACCATGGTGGGGTCTTTTCGGTCTTCTTCCATCCAGTGTCTCTCACTGAGCTCTGGGTAGTCTGGCGCTTTGAGATCTGTGATGGATGCTACAATGCATTCTTCTTGCAAGAAGGTGGAGGCATTGTCATTGCCTTCTGGCAATCTTGACATGCAGTCCGCCTGTGAATTCTTCCACCCTGGGATGTGTTCCACCTCAAAGGTGTATTCTTGCAGTTTGGCTGCTATACGTGCTAATCTGGGTGTTGACACTTTGGTGCCGCCTGGGCTGAGCATATGGATGAGGGGTTTGTAGTCAGTGACTAACTTGAACCTTGTGCCGCACACATATGTCCTGAAATGTTCCACAGCCCATGAACACGCCAGCATCTCCTTCTCGATAGTGGAGTAGTTTTGTTCAGCTGACGATGGGGCTTTCGAGGCAAATGCTACTACATGTTCCATTTCACCCTTTTTCTGGGTGAGGATAGCACGTAATCCGTATGCGCTGGCATCCATAGTGATGACTGTCCTCCAATCTGGGTTGAACGGTTGCAAGCACGGCGCTTCGACTATGTTTCGTTTGATGCTTTCCACCTCTTTCTTCTGGGCTTCTTGCCAAGTGTACTCTGACCCTTTTTTGAGAAGCTCGTGGAGCGGCGCTGAGGTTTCAGAGAATTCGGGGATGAATTTGGCATAATATTCTGCCAGCCTGAGGAATGACCTCACTTCATCTTTGTTGGTGGGTTCAGTAGCTTTAATTATAGCCTGCAGTAGGTTTTGCTTGGGAATTATACCTTGCTCTGATATCTTGTACCCCAAATACTCAACTTCTTTTGCCTTGAATACACATTTTTTATACCTTAATCTTACTCCCGCTTGGTGAAGACTGTTTTCAATGTGGCATCATGCGTCTGCTCGTCCCCTGTGTATACAAGGATGTCATCCTGGAAGTAGGACACGTTCCTGACGTTCCGTAGTAGGGCGTCCATCATGCTTTGAAACGCCAAGGCTGCGGATGATATGCCAAACAGCTCTTTATGAATTGATAAGTGCCAAACGGAGTGATGAAAGCGTTAAGTGGCTTGGACTCCTTGTGTAGTTGTATTTGAAGGTAGGCATTCCTCTGTGAAAGTTGCATTTAGAAGTGTGCCCAATAACCCCTCTGTGAAATTTAGAGGTGTACCCATTAGCCTCCATGAGAGCTACATCTACAAGTGTGCCCAATAGCCACTCTGTGAAAATTGCATTTAGAAGTGTGCCCAATAGACATTCTGGAAAGTTGCATTTGAAATGTACCCAATAGACTCCCTGGAAAGTTGCATTTAGAAGTGTGCCCAATAACCCCTCTGTGAAATTTAGAAGTGTACCCATTAGCCTCTGCGAGAGTTACATTTAGAAGTGTGACCAATAGCCACTCTGTGAAAATTGCATTTAGAAGTGTGCCCAATAGACATTCTGGAAAGTTGCATTTGAAATGTACCCAATAGACACTCTGGAAAGTTGCATTTAGAAGTGTGCCCAATAACCTCGCTATGAATTTAGTAGTGTTCCCAATAACCACTCGCTGAAAGTTGCATTTAGAAGTGTGCCCAATAACCCTCTGTGAAATTTAGAAGTGTACCCATTAGCCTCTGTAAGAGTTACATTTAGAAGTGTGCCCAATAGCCTGGTAAATTGAATTTAGAAGTGTTCCCAATAGCCTCGCTGGAAAATTGAATTTAGAAGTATTCCCAATAGCCTCGCTGAAAATGGATCTTAATAGTGCGCCCAGTAGCCTCTCTGTGGAAAACTGAATTTAGATATGGGCCCAATATCCTCTGTGAAAGCCGCATTTGAAGTGTGCCCATTAGTCACGCTGTGAAAGCTGCATTTAGAAGTGCTACCAATAGCATCTGTGAAAGTTGATTATAGAAGTGTATCCAATAGACACTCTGGAAAGTTGCATTTAGAAGTTCGCCCAATAACCTCTCTGGAAAATTGAATTTAGAAATGTGCCCAGTAGACGCCCTGCGAAAATTGCATTTAGAAGTGTACCCAATAACTTCTGCGAGAATTACACTTAGAAGTGTGCCCTGTAGCCTCGCTGATAAAGTGAATTTAGAAATGTTCCCTATAGCCTCTGTATGGAAAATTGTACTTAAAAGTTTGCCTAGTTGCCTCTCTGTGGAAAATAGAACTTAGAAGTTCGCCCAGTACCCTATCTGGGAAAGTTGCATTTAGAAGTTTGCACACTGAAAGAGCATATAACCAGTCATACCACACCCCACGCTTACTCTCTCCTTTACATCACCACTCAACTAGAACACAGAGATACTATGACACCATTCGGTATAACTGTTCTCATACGAACATCCGCCGCTTACTCCACATCATTCTATGTAAACACTGCTGGTCTCACACCCTCAGCCATGCGTTTTCCCCAGGCCTAACGCAGCCACATCCGTTCCGGATTAATCCTGCCAGAACGAACACATTCTCCTGATCTCTCAACCACCACACCTACCGATAAGAATCAGCTATTACACGCGTACCGCACGAGCTGCACACATATCCGGTGCACACACGCACCTTTTGACTCTCCCTACTCTCTCTACTGATCTGAACTTCGGTTCCCAAGGGCGTTCAACCTACCAGCGCCTTCAGACCATACCAATGGTATATAAGGCGCTATATAAGTGCAAAATAACAATAACAATAACAATAACTACTTAAGCCTTGACAAAAGTGTCTAGCTTTGTGGCCTCCAGAGGCCGTTCTTGGTTGGTCCAGCCATCTCCACAATACCATTTTAAAATAAATAAAACACCTATGCAGCAATAGGCCTCACCTGCGAGGACGGGAGCAGGAGGAAAGAAGTGTGCTTGCCTTGGCAGGCTGTAGTTACTGCCGGATTTCCTGAAACAAGGCCCAATCAGCGAGGGCAGGATGCGGCAACTGTTTGTATTTGCTGATTCTGCGGTTATAGGTCAAATGCTCAAATGCATTTGATCGAATGACAATATGCTTGAGTCATTTTGACAGAGAAAAAGGGTTGATTTTTTTTTGGGGGGGGGCCACCCCTAAACCGCCATTTTTGGTGTTAAAACACCTTTTTCTACCTATACTAGAGCAAAAAAAAAAGCTTTTTGTTTTCGGTCAAATTGACTCGAGCATTTTGTCATTCAATCAAATGCATTCAAACATTTGACCGGACACCTGATTCTGCTGCTGCTTGGCAGTGTGTGCTTGTGATGGGAACAATTTCAGGATTTAGTGACCCAATCTCTCCTCTTTTCTGTGATGGCCGGGGCCGACAACACCAGCCATCACCAATCGATCCACACTTCAGTGTCAGTGCGCGCCCATAGCCTGGAGGAGGGCACACTGTACGTGCGCTCATGGGCCTGGCTGGCGCCAGCTGTGCCGGCGCCACCCGGGGCTGGGGGAAGGTAATAAAGCAACAAATGTTGCTAATTTATTTGTAAATTGCCCTGCCCTGCCTGAGGGCCAAGGCCAGGCCCATTTCTTGGCCCGGGCGAGGCGGGCAACTGTCCAGGTGCAATAGCCCCGGCTGGCGCAATTGCCCCGCTCCCTGGAGCCTCTGGAGGGGATGGAATTCCCAGTTTGTGGGGCGGCGCATTGATGTGGTGAAAGTTCCACAGGTCCGGTCCTGGCGCTGCTCCTTCCGACTGTAATGTCACGTAGTGCAAAAGTACTATGTGACATTACAGAAGTCAGAGGCTCCCTCTGACCACTTTCGCGCCACTTGGGGTGGGAGGCATAAGCACACCAATAAAAACACTTTAGGTCCCCCTGCAGCTAAATCCAGCCCCTTTGTTCACAATGCCGGCAGGAAACTGCTAATGGTGGCCCATTAGTCACTAAATGGTTTCGTGCTGGCAGTGAGATGGGAGGGGAGGTGCAGTGGGCTGTGGGGAGTGGGCGTGCCTTTCAGGGACGCACCGTGGGCCCCGGCACGGAGACCCGTTTGGGCCCATCGTGCATCCCTGCAAGCCCTGAAAATGGCCAAATTAATAGTTTAAAGCAGCGCTATTTCTTTCATGCCGCTTCTTTTCCAAACTATATATAAATCACACTTTAAACCACTTCCATGCCACTGGTGATGAGTTACTTCACTATACGGATAATAGTTTTGACCAGTGTTGCTGGGTAAATATTCTTTAAGCCACGAACCGGTTTATTTATTTATTTATTTATTTATGAAATGTTTGTCGGGTACATTGAGACGGATAATTTATTTATGCAATGTTTGTCGGATACCTAAATAAATATGCAGGTACCCGACAAAAATTGCATGAATACATAAATAATCCTGGTCCATGTATCCTTACAACAGTCAAGACTTCACTGTATCAAAGCATACACTTGATTCCCATTCAAAGAATGTTAAAAGTGATTGTTTATTGGGTGCAGGTGTCTCCTTGTCATTGCCCTTTTGGCTTCCGTTGCCTCCAAACCCCCTTCAGCATCTTGTGTTCTTTGTTGGTTGTATATACTGCATCCTATGCCATATTCATGGTCTCTTGGTGTGCCCAGTCCTCATTATCTGCAGCCTAAGTGGGACTGGGGCATAAAATTGTCTTGGGCACCAGTGAAAAAGTGGTCCACCTTTGCAAATAGCAATTCATTCCTTGTGTGACGGACTGTTTGACTTTGGGTAGGAGTTCCTTAACGGTGTAGTTTGGTAATGTAGCGCAGGGTGCACTGGGAGTGGTGCGCGGGGATGGGGTGCAGGGGGGGCGCATTCCTAGTATTTCGCCCTGGGCACCAAATGGACTAGAAACTGGCCTGGCCGAGGCCACAGCCTGCAGCAGTGCCAGTGGTAGAATAAACGTGTAACACGTTTGTTTCCTAACATTATAAAAATGAAAAGGCACATTAATTTTTATAATGTTAGGAAACAAACGTGTTACACGTGTATTCTAGCACTGGCACTGTGGACTGCTGGTGCAGTGCCCCCTAGAGCCTGACTGACGTCAGGAAGCCGCCTGGGCTGCCTGACACAAAAACTGGCCCTGTGTGGTGGTCTCTCCTTGGGTCTTCCCAGTGCAGGTTTAAAGGGATTCCTGATACCTATTTAGGGAAACTAAAAAACAGTCGTTTACGTGCTGCTTACCGGGAGCGTCATAGTTTCTCATGGAGAGGGAACTGGCTCTGCTTGTCTGATGTCCCCCTGGGAAGTCTAGACCCGTACTGGGGTTCCCAAGCTTTGCCTGGTTCTTGCATTTGCTTCCACTTGTTCCTCCTCCTACATTTCGTGCCTACCTACGGTCAATCAGGCCCTCTTGTACTCCTTGATGCTGTCTTGCTATCTGGCTTTGTCTCAAGACCTCTAGTATACAGCTCTGCCAGTGTCCCCACTTTCCAAGGTCTCCTTCTGATATATTTTAAAAAGGCTCTGTATCCAGCTCTAGTCTCCTTATGGCATCCTTATTCTTTCTCTCAAGCTCCTTCCACCTTCTGATCTTCTCTCCTCTTTTAATTCTCTTATCAGTTCCTCTACAAAATCTTAAACTTTTTCTTCAAGTGCCCTCTTTTTCCTCAGCCACCATTCACCTTTGCCTATCTCCTCATCCTCCGTAGTCTTTGTCTTCCTTTCACTTCTTTGAGACTCACACACCTTCTTCCTATACTAGATCTCTTTAGTTAGTTCACTATTCCTCTGATGACTCTCACCCCCACCTGAATCTCTTTTCTTACCACCCCCTTCTCCTCTGTACTATCTTAGATCACTTCCTTAGTCCTCTCCTTCTCCACCTCCTTGACCTCACTTTCCATCACCTCCTTGTGACTCTCATCCCCCCACCTTAATCTTCATTCCCACCACTTTCGTGATCCTCCTACCACCTCCTCGTCAATCTCCTATACACCTCCTCCAGCCACCTCCTCTTAAAAAAGTCCTACCCTCTCCAACAAGCAATCCACTCCTGCTGCTTTCCCCTAACCTCCTCCAATGACTCTGCAACCTCATCTGACACACATCAAACCTTCAATCTCCACCTTTATATCTCTCTGACCAACACCCTGAACCTCTAAATGCACTGACAGTCTCTGTAATTGCAAACATCCCATTCTTATATTCTCTTTGAACAACCCGCTGACCTTTTACTTGACTCTGACTAACTTTCTTTGACAAATCTTTCACCACTTACTTAGATTCTATTGACACCTCTCTCAGCTCTTCCAATATTACTTCCACCTTCTTGCTCTCATTACTCTCCATCAGGGCTGTGTCCCCCACTGGCCTTTCGGCTCCTCCTCTCCCAACTCCTTCTCCAGACACCTTGCAGCTCCTTCCACACTGATTCCTTCAGCTCTCTGCAAACATCTTCTTCCTGCTCTTGCTTCAGCTGCTGTCCTCCTTCCTCCTATCTCCAACACTGAATGGCTAGGAGAATAGCTTTATAAAGTGTCTTGGCACCAACTTCCAGCCTCTCCTTGGGGTAAGAAAATTCATGTTTGCAAACTTGGTGTAGGCTGTTTGGGAATTGTAGTACTCTGGGCTTGAGTGGGTCTATATTGACTGCTGCACTGCAGCCTGAGGAGCTACGTCTTCCAACTTGGAGTTCCTAACTCCCTCTTCAGGTTTATTGTCGGGACATTGGAAGGGATGCCCCTCACCTGATGGTGACAGCTAGTTCTGAGTTTGGCCTTGATGCTGGTCTTCTACCTCCTGCATGAATGGAACCAAGTGTGAAGGCACTATTGGCTCTGCCGGACCACTGCGCCTCTGCTTCTTTAAATAACTCCCCTGTACTTATGCCATTGGTTCTAGGCGTCCTTGTACAGTGGTTGCAGGTATAACTTGGTGATCCCTTAAAGGTGCTTTTGCCTATTTTTCCTGGGGACGTGTTTGACCCATGAGTATCTTATTTGTCTTACGGGTGTCTTCCATACTGCCTGTCTGGGTAGTGAGCATGGCTAGGGAGGTAAGAAGTTGTAACGTCTGATTCAGATCCTGTTTGATTATGGGAACTGTAGTCTCCATCTGACTTGCCTCTGCTATGTGATGAGGCTGCAAGGCAGCACTGTCGTGGCCATCAATCTGAAGGCCAGGATGTGTCTGGCACCTGGGGTGGGGGCGTCACCGCATTTACACCTCTTGAAACCAAGCAGGGTACTTCGTTACATATCTCCACTCAGCCCTTTTGGTGTTCTGGGTTAATTCCCAACACCCTTTTAGGCTGGATTTCCTAGATATTTGGTGGTTTTTCCAAACCTCTAATCCCACCTGGAATTAGCTGACCAAGTAGAATTGGTGGGAAGGGTTGGGTCTTCTCCCAGGCACTCAGGTTGTTGGGATGCATGTCCAGCTCCCATGTCAACCCAAACTATTTAGGTTGAGGAAAATATAGTAGTGCACGAGAAAAGTAACTTGCACGGTTGAAGGGGGTAAAACATGCAAAATAGGTGTAACACATGCAACATTTTGTAACAGTTGTGGAAATGTAGGTAGGGCTAGGTATAGGGCGTTTGTGATATTGGAGTCCCATAGTTGAAATATAATGAAGAACAATGTAAATGAAAGCCCTGGTCCCGCTCCGAGAAATACTGAAGCATAGCCATATTTAGAGTGAGGCCTAGTCTGCTGCAGGCAATGGTGAAAGTAGCAGCATAGCATGGCAATGAGTTCTGAATCACTTTCCCATCCCAAGCCCCAACAGAGAAACTGAACATGGAGGCCTTCAGGCCTGAGAGATAAAATACCACCGTATTGTGTTGTAGGCCTGGGAAACTAGAAACTAATGTGAATGGTTGAACACGGATAGGGCCGCGCCCCGTCGGGAAGGACAAACCCATGGTTGATGGGCAGAGGTATCGAGTTACCAAAGGCCTTGTCTAGATTTAGGGCACTAGCGCCCCCCCCCAGAATAATGGTCAACGTATTTGAAGTGCCAAATGCCCACAAACAGAACACCCAAATCCATCATAATTCAACTGATTAGAGTGGTCCTGAAGAGGCCCAGGAGAAGCTTCAGGGAAGGGCAGCTGATATGGATGGAGCAAGGAGAGAAACAACCTGCGATTTGTAATATGAGGAGCAAGAGGTGATTCCAACGAATGTAGTCTTGTGACGGGGAGGCATAGGGGGGCGCAAGTATGTCTGGGATCAAGAAACACACTGCTTTATTCTGAAGGGCCAATTTGACCTCGAAAGTATCCACTGAGCTTATGTTAATAACCAAGTGCACACCAGGTGACTAGGCCCATGTCGAGGGTAATGTTCCCAGAGGTCTGCCAATCAGGTAGCAGGGAACCAAGGTGACAGAGTAGACGATCAGGTGTTAGAAGGCAGGGGTAGATCAAGATGTGTACAATCGATCAAGGGACTATAGGGGACTGGTAGTATGTATATAGGTGGTAGTCAATGAGGGTGGGGGATGATCACTGTATACTGTGTGCATCACCCTAATTTGCTTTATAACAACCTGCATTCTTCTAACTAAAGCAGAGAGAGCTCTGTGGCAGTTCGAGTCTATGGTACCCTCCGTCACCTTTTTCCTTTTTGTACACAAAATACACCTGTTTTCCTTGCAAAGAGGTGCACCAAGCCTTTTTCCTTAGAGGATTATTATTTTGTCTGGTTTTCTGGAGGTCTGCCCTACAAGGCCTTTTCTGGCTCAAAAGTGTGTGAACTTACATCTTTAACAGCATTTGCATGGTGGAGCTGCCAAGCTGCAGGTCAACATTGGTAGTTCCTCAGTTGAACTCAATGTGGTTGTGCCTGATGTCTTAATTCCCCTCTCTGATCATTTGTCTGGGATCCACCAGAGGGTATTCCTATCTGTTGCTGATCTTAGTTGTTTGCAGAGAGTTATTGGTCTTCAGGGAACTGGAGGTTTGTACACATGTTTTTCATGAGTTCTCAGCTGAGGTCTTATGGTCACTGGCTGCTGGACCAGGAGATGAGGGGCTGTGAGCTGACACTCACAGTTAACCTCTTACTTCAGGCTTCTGTTCCTCCCTTACCCCAATATTTTCTCTTCAATAAGTTTGATCCTCATGTAAAACCATATTTCACATAATACCGCCTGATAATGAACATTAGCCTAAGCACATTCGCATCGCACTGAAAACCACGTTTAAATGCACCTGAATGAGGCTGACTACACCCCCATTTTAGAATCATCCGCCAGTTGATTAAACTACTGTTTTCTGTTTCATATTAAACTGTGTTTTTGGCTTGAGCTGAGCAAAATTAACTTTGCACTATGTCAACATGTTGAGGCTGCCGAAACCAGAATGTTTGTCCTGCACTAAGAAACCTTGGAGCTGAACTGAACCTCAATTTAGATGTTATCTGCACCAATAGCTTCATCCTTGTTCAAACAGTGGAATTGAATACTGAATAGCTGATACTATGTGCCTTTGCAGAAACTCATTGTGGTCATTTCTTGATACTGGGCTTACTTTAAGCTGGAAAACCAACGTTACCATTGTATTTTGTGTATAGAAAAATATCTCAACTGTTTGAAGACAACATTGCTGTATTTATCATGTGAACTGGGCATGAACCCTAGTAAAATGTTAACTTGGAGAAGGGCTGGACGATGTAACCGGGATTGTGTATAAAAGATGCATGCTTTGTGATGTCCAGCACTCTCTCCCGTCACGGTGTCTGCTGGTACACACTGCGAGGTGTTGGGAGCCAGATAGCTATCTGTACAGAAATAAATAATACATGTATCTCTGAACTCGTGATTGGCGTATTTCATTTTGGTGGTACTAAGCCTCGATATTTCTTTGGTCTTTCAGATGGCACCCAAATAGGGACCCTCAAGATTGATGTCACCTCACTGAACAAGAGACACAGCTACCGGACTGGGATCAGAGAGTGAAGGGGCCCCCTGCAAGAGACATGACTCCTCAGCAGTACTGCACGATCCAATCCTTGGGCGGTGAGCACACGGTTCAAGAGGACATCTTGACGAGGGTCCCCATATCGAGGCAGGCTCTTTGCCAAAATCGCCAGCCACGACGATCCTTTGAAATCCGATCAGACCCTTAGTATCTTTGAAGTCAGGTGAGTCGTGCCCCGATTCCTAAGAATCCTGATATTGGTTGCAGTTTTGTAATCGCGAATACAAACAACGCCAGGTGACACCAGTAATCTGACATGCCTGGGAAATTGTCATTCTGTTTCAGGGTATTATTCCACAGAGATAGACAATCTTTGGGATGAGGCTAACCGGCTCCACCCATTGGGTCGTCCGCTTCTTTAATGTACTATAAGTACAGCCTAGGTAGTATCGTATTTAATTATATTTGGCACAGACAAACTAGACATGTTTCCGTAACTTCAGTGGCCAGTTTATGGCAGTTTTGAAATTGCCCGACTAGAGTATTTAGAATCTATATTGTTAAAGAAAAAGGCAAAGCCTGCAGCATTTGATGCAATTAAAGATTGGAGAAAGGGAGCTATGCAGCAACTTAAAAGTAAATAAAATCATGCACGTAGACACATGACAAATACTGAAAAAGCATTATTGCATGATCAGCAGAAACAGTCTGAATCTATCAGAAGTATGGATAGGGCTTTCTCACTTAATGTGCAGAAGATATATCCATCTCAGGATATTCATACATCAGATGAACTAATGAACAATTTCTTGAATGAACGTAGAAATGTTGCAACTGCACCACCTCCATATGTGCCTACTCCTACTGTTGTCCTTCCTCCCGTTGTTATTCCTCCTCCTCCCGCTGTTGATCCTCTTCCTGTTGTTGTTTCTCCTCCTGCACCTCCACCCTTACCGATAGTTGCTGTCCCCTTAATTCCGTCTGAACCTCCAGCGGTATTGTCTTTGTTACCTATTGACTCTTTACCAGGTGGTTCTGCTCCACCTGTAGTAGTTGAAGGGGCGGGAGTTGATTCAAGAATAGTGACTCGTGGTACAGTATCCAAAGCTAGAAAAGAAGAATTGCATACATAAGCTAAGAAATACATATAAGAGGGCAATGAATCAGCTGTTTTAGTTGCGATTTCTGTCCAAGGAAGTATTCCTGAACCGACTATTTTGATAGAAGGGATGGGAACACATTTAGCTGATATATGGAGTGATTTCACGGACATGACTGTCCCACAGGGGTTGAGGGATTTGAATGTCCTTGCCCGCTCAAGGGACACTGCAGAGAAAGTACATGAGCATGTTGAGAAGGTATTTGAGTTTAAAAGGGAGCTAGATTGGTTACAGAAGGATGAATTGGATGGTAATTGACGGGAAGTCTCATATGTGCAGAAACAATTTCATCCTCCATTGAAACCAATGAGTGAAGAAATGCACATTTGCACAAGAGATGCTCTTAGATGGATTTTGGATGTTTCAAATTCTCCCATTGAAGTGCATGACACGCCTAGTCACTATGCTCCGGCAATGCAAAGGAAAGTGTTACAGGTGATGGTAGAGTATCTACAAGATGAGTTTATGAAGAAAAAAGTCTGTTGTCACGCAGATTTGATGGTCATTTACAAGACAGCATTTTCGCCCGATACTGCTTTAACTACTTTGTCACCCAATTTAGCTTAATTGCTTAATAAACGTTCAGATTTGCCTATTTTTTCAATTGCCAATGGGAGAGGTTCCCCCGACATTTGTTCCAAAAGTAGAAATTCCAGCTGATGCTGCAGCAGGAACGCCTGCTACTACTATTGAAGCACATTATTTCTCACATTTTGTTCTTGTCTCGTTTTCTAGACAGGAAGGGAATACCACTAGACAAACAATTCCAGATATTAGGAAGAATCCAACATGATTTTATAAAGAAATTGAACCTGTTTTGCATTCGTCAGTTTTTACGCTGGGTGACATAGATTTGCTGTTTCCCGTGATTCTACCTGCTGATTTATTGAAGCAGATTAGAACTGTAGATGATCAGGCAGGGATGGGTGATACATGGATTAGCTTAGTATGAATAGATGGGGAAATAAATGCTAGTGAGAAACTGCCACACGTGATACTGATGTTGCCAGACAGAATAGTAACTAAATTGAAAACTCTGGTTCCTGAGAAAAGAATCATATGGGATAAACTTACGGCTTGCATACAATTGAAGTCAGAGGGTGCAACTGAGTATTTTAATAGATTTGAACAAGTATTTTCAGATTTTAGTGGTCAGGACTTAAGTACAGGGTCAGGAAAAAGGCTATTTGTAGACAAGTTTGTGTGCGGATTGTTGCCTGAAATCCAATCACAGATTATGACTTCTGAAAATGCTTAGCAAGCAAAATCACAATCTGAATTATTACATATGGCTCAGTACTATGAAAATAGAGTTAATAAAGAGAAGGAGAGAGTGGAAAAGAAGAAGGGAGACTTGAAAACTAGAGTATTGTTGCAGAATATTTCTAAAGGAGCCAGAGGTGGGAATACACAGTTTAGAGGTCAATTTACACCACAGGGTAATGCACAACTGGGTCCTGTACACATGAACCAATGTGCATATTGTAGACAGAAAGGTCATTGGCGAGCACAATGCCCAATCCTTCATCAGAGATCGAATAGCACATGTGGTGCCATGGATAGATGACCCAGAGGCCGTCCTGGGATAGGGGGTCCTGGTAGAAGTCAGTTTTCACAGAATCAACAGACACCTTCACAAGACTTTAAGCAACAAAGTGTTAATAGTGGGAACATTTTTGATAATCCTTCAACTGTCTATTTTCGTGAGGATCTCGCATTTGATGATATATTGTTCCATTAGGGCAGCCCAAAGCAGAGTCTGGAACCAGTACCTATTCCCATCGATCAGAAAGGGCTGTATGTTGAAATAAAGGTGGGGAATAGGGAGCTCTATTCTTTATAGATACAGGAGCACAAAATTGTTCTATTGATCATTCATGGGTTCCAGATATTCCACTGTCAGGGCAGAACAACATTTCTGTAGGGTTCTCTGGTACACCAGTGGTTAGTCCGGTCTCTCGGCCGGTACCGATTTCACTGGGGCCATTCACTGATTTATGTCCATTTCTTTTGATGACAAATTGTGGCGAAAATGTGTTGGGATTACATTTATTAAAAGAATTGAATGCTGTAATTTACTGTTCTCCGGATGGAGTGCACTTAACGATTGCGTCTCAACAAACTTCTATTCCAAACTTTTTGTCTAGACCTTTACCGCCTGAATTGAATAGAGTTCAGACATGTCTATGGGCAGTTAATGACAATGACGTTGCCATTTTACAAATTGAACCAGTTAAAATTGTGTTGAAACCGGGTGTTAAATTGCCACGTATTCTGCAGTATGAGATTTCGGTTGAAGGTTAACAGGCTTTGAAGAGTATTATTTCAGATTTTGTACATATTGGTGTGATTGAGGAAATTGCAGGGAGCGTGTTTAATAGTCTGATTCTACCCGTTTATAAGAAAGGGATATAATGCGATTCCTTTTCTGTTCATTATTGATTTGCACGCCATTAATAAGGTTGTTGCTACACGGTTTCTGATTGTATCTGATGTTACTACAATATTGACCATGGTTCCAGCTATGGCTACACATTTTAGTGTTGTGGATTTGAAAAACGCTTTTTTCAGTATTCCTGTACATGTTGATAGTAGATATTTGTTCGCGTTCACCCTAGGGGGACGCTCGTTTACATTCACTTGTGTGCCACAAGGGTACACTGAGAGTCCAAGCATCTATAGTAGAGCATTGAAATAACAACTTGATATGCTTGAGTTACCTTCTACTTGCACATTGTTAAAGTACGTAGACAATTTGCTTCTAGCTGCAGATTCTGTAGTAGCTTGCAAGGAGGGCACCGTGTTGCTGCTTATCCATTTAGTAGAACATGGGCATAAGGCTTTGTTGAAAAAGTTTCAGTTTTGTCTGCAGGAGGTCGCCTATTTAGGCCATCTCCTGTCAAAGGAGGGAAGAAGGCTGACACCTGAACGGATACAAAGCATCTCGAATATGTCTGTCCCAAAAACACAGAAAGAAGTCAGAGCTTTAATAGGCATAGCCAGACAGTGGATCCCAAATTTTTCATTAATGATAAAACCTATGTTGACACTGACAAAGAAGGGCATTTCTTTGCCTTTACCGTGGAACATGGATTGCCAGAATGCTTTTGATCTGATCAAGGCTGCGTTGTGTTCCGCACCGGTTTTGGGCACACCAAATTATGAAAAGATCTTTGTGTTGTATGTGCATGAATGTGAAGGATGTGCTTTGGCTGTTTTAACAGAGGAACATGAGGGCAAGAATAGACCATGAGGTTATTTTTCATCCACGTTAGACCCTGTTGTATGTGCTTTGCTGAGATGTTTGAGAGCTGTAGCTGCTGCTTCTGCATCTGTAAAACAAAGTGAGGGTATGGTTTTAGGTCATTTTTTAACCTTGATGGTACCCCACTCCATAGAGTTCTATTAAACAGAAAGTAGACATAACATCTCACATCAGCATGACTAACAAGGTACGAGCTGATTCTATTTGCTCTGCATATCCAAATTAAGAGATGCTACTCATTAAATCTGGCCGAACTATTGCCTCTTCCGCAAGAAACTGATTGTAGTGACAAAATGTCACATGACTGCCTCTATACCACAGAACAAGAAACTAAGGCCAGAATTGATTTAAGTGATACACCTCTAAAAAATCTGCAAGGGGAGCTGTTTTGTGATGGCTCCTGCTTTAAACTCCCTGATGGTACATCCACTGCTGCTTACGCAATAACTACATTAAGCACTATAGTGGAAACCAAATGAATTCTGCATAATTCTCCGCAGGCCGCACAGATTATTGCATTGATTAGAGCCTGTGAACTTTCTGAAGGGCTTAGTGTGAACATATTCACGGACAGCCAATATGCCTTCGGGGTAGTTCACAACTTTGGTCGACTATGCGCTGAGAGAGGTTTCTTGACCTTGCATGGAACAAAGATGCAGCATGGCGCTTTAATAGTTCCGTAACTTTCAGCACTTGCGCTTCCTACACAGTTAGCAATAATGTAGTGTGCTGCTCACCAGAAGGTGACGGATGATGTAGGAAAAGGAAATGCTTTTGCTAACAGTATAGCTAAACAGACTGCCACTGATTTGCATTCAAAATGTGCGTGTTAGATCCAATGAAAGGGGTCACTGACACTTGTATGATAGATGAAGGAATTGGTTGTATAAAAGAAATTCAGGCTGACGGTACTCCAGATGAAATTAAACAATGGGCGCATGGTCCAACGAGTCTAGATGATGAGGGTTGTTGGGTGCATAATGAAAAATAAAGATGGATGCTACCCAATGCCTATGTTACTGCTATGGTGACAATGGCTCATGGTCCAACACACATATGTGTCAAAAAGTTTTGCAAACTGTTAGATCCTATCTGGTACAATACTAATATTCAGAAGACTGCTGATAGATTTGTCTAGAGTTGCATGATATGCTTGCAGCATAATATTGGAAAAGGAACACTGACACCAAATGGTAGTTTTGGCCTCCCTCCTTGCCTTTTGAGGTGATTCACTTTGATTTTATTAAAATGGAGCATTGTCAGAACTATAAGTATGTTTTAGTAGTCAGTAGATGGGTTGAAGCTTTTCCTCTAAAAGATGCCACAGCAATGTCAATGGCAAACGCCATGCTTAAGGAATATTTTCCTAAGTTTGGCTTGCCGAGAGTCATTTGGTCTGATAATGGTCCACATTTTATCACTGCTGTCATCCTGCAAGTATGTGCAGGATTACAGATCGATAAACGGTTCCATTCAGCCAGGCACGCTCAGAGTGCCGGACTTGTAGAACACCATAATGGTATATTGAAGAACAAGATAGCAAAAGTTTGTGCACATAGTAATTTGAAATGGTCTGACCCTTTACCAATAGCCTTATTATCAATGCAGATGACCGCACAATCAAAGACAGGGCTCTCCCCTTACGAAATCATCATGGGGAGGCCAGCCAATATATGGAATATACCAAAACCCAAATTGTTGAAAATGTCAAACACCCGCTTCTTTTTGACTATTGTGACCAGTTAACTCAAAACTTGTATTTGATTCATCAACAGGTGCAAGATGGCCTCCCAGTAAAATACGAGGGTCCAGGTAATCGACTCTGACCTGGCCACTGGCTCTTGCTCAAGAACTTTGAAAGAGCCTCCTGTCTTGCACCTCGCTGGAAGGGACCGCACCAAGTCCTTTTGGCCAAGCAGGCCGCCGTACGAGTGGCAGGGAAGAAACACTGCATCCACGCAACACACCCAAAGAGGATTCCTTTTCCTCTGCCCTACGACAAAGGGGAGGAGAAGGGAATTGGTGCTTTTGATGCTCACAACGAGCCTGCTCTAATCGACACCGAGGGTGTCATGGAAATCCTTCCTGAGCCTGTGGGGCCTGGGGAGATTGTTTCTTCTTCAAGTTCTTCTTCAAATTCTTCTTCACCATCAAGCAATCTTGCTTCTGCTTCCTCATTGTCTTCAGGAAACAATAACACTTTCTTCACGTATCACACCGTACCTGGAGACTTAAGGTACGATCTGCGACCACGGAATCGAACTTATAGTGCAGCATAGGCTGTGCTCAGAAGAAACCACAGTTGAGCCAGTCCCTCGTCATTCCTCTGCTGAATACAAATAAGAGGCGGGGGACTTGCAAAGTTACCTTCAATCAACATAGGCCAAGTGGTCAGGAGCCACCGCCGGATGAACTAAAAAAACTGATCAGTGAGGCTTCTTAACGGACACTGATAAACAATGCCCATTTTAAAAGCCTCTCATACTAAAAAGGATGTTGGTCACTTGTTTGATGATGAATCTGCCCATCAAGGATCATGGTCTTCATGAAGCAAATGGTCACTGGTTACAATAGCAGCAATTTTTATGATTATATTGACATTTGGGCTCTGGTATCTAGAAAATGTGCATCCGCTTGATGTCTTGTTACCGACTGCAAGTACCTCCACTGTGTCTCCTCCTTATGTGCATCTGCACACTTTTCCTCCTCGAGACCTCCAACACAGAGGGGGTTATCATAATAACACCCTTTTAATGATTATGAATGCAACCCATGCCATTCTAAACAAAATAAATTGCTGGGTGTGTTCTCATTTGCCACAACATGGGGAAAAGGGACTGGGCTGGTATATTCATACTCTCTCTTTATCTGCTGCTTGCTACGCTTCGCTTAGGGCACTATTCTTTGGCCGTTAGAATGATAGTGTCACTGGGAATTTTGACGGTGCTAATCTTAATGAATTTGAAAAGCAAGTTTTAACACCTTTATGATGTTCTTTGTTTGCAAATAGGAGCAAGCTAAATGTTGCTTCTATTAGGCCTTCTGACAGACTCTCTAGACCTTTCCAATCATTAATTACCTTCAAGATGGCTCCCGTAAGCAATAGGGATGCATGCCTCCTTCCTATACTATCAACCATAGTTCAAGCTCCATTCCATTCTGCATACAAAGAGAAGGTTCTCTACCAGTGGGTGCATTTGAGGGTTGTACCAACATTGCAATTCTATCCAGTGAGGCTATACCTTTGTATGTAGGAGACCCTGTTTACTTTGTTTGCAGCAATGAGGCCTACCCATGGTTACCCAGAGATTGGGAGATTACTTGTTATTTGGGTATATTGCTGCCAGGAGTATATGTCACCACCACCACCAAAGTCTCTAAATCTCGTCCCAGGCGGGATGAGAATGCTGATACTGCTTCACAAGTCTTGGGTAATGTTGCCAAATCCTTTGTGCCATTCTGGGGACAGATAATGAATTCCGGAGATATTAGAAAACTAGCAAGGGTATTGGAGAAAACCATCAATAGGAACACTGATGTTTTGTATAACATGACGCTAGAGCAAAATGCAATTAGATTAGTAGCCCTCCAAAATAGGATGGTATTAGACATAATTTTAGCTGAGTGTGGTGGGGTATGCAAAATGGTGGGATCTGCATGTTGTGTTTTTGTACCCGATTCCTCTCCCACCATATTTAAGGCAATTCAGAATCTGCATACTTTAAGTACTGAAGTACATGTCCCAGAGGGAAACTGGAATATTAGCACATGGTTCTGGGACTTGTTGCAATCTTGGGGTTAGAAAATCTTTGCAGTCTTAATGGTAGTCTTTGCCATTTTTCTGTTCTGCTTAATTCTTTAGACTCAGAAGGTGGGATGCAGGGACTTCAGAATCCCATATTAGTGCACAGTGATATCCACCTTAATGGTCAATGCCATCCAGGTCCTCTCAAGAGCGGTAAACCTTGTTAGGAGAAAACATTTTTGAGCTCATTTTGATGGGGCGGAACATAAATGAAAGACGTGAAAGCCTTGTGTAAGGCTTTTATGCATTCCATCCACATCACGCTCCATTTTCATTAATTTATATGGCGGAGAGGAGGGGCGGACCATATCTTATGTTTCCACTGCTCCCGTCCTCTCCACCAAACAAATATTACAGCTATTCCACCGGCATGGATTTTCATGCCGCCACCAATCCTGTGGATTCCTATGGACATCATAGGAATCCATTCTAAACTATGCCTGTCATGTAGACATGGCAGGCAGCGTTTACTCAATTTCCACAGTGGAGTGCAAAAGGGTAGTGTACAAGTTGTGTACACCATCTTTTGCCCTCTCCTTTTGTACTCTGCCATGCAAATGGGGAAATTTCAGCAGCGGGGACCCGTTTACACAAAGTATAAACATACAGGTCCCTGCTACCGAATTACTCTGGAACTCGAAAATTAGCTCATTTGTATGTTGAACTTCACAGGTTCTTGGGTGTCAGGGTCATGCAGCCAATGTCAGTCACACAAATCGCTGGGCAGGTTGTTCCTCTACCTCTGCTGCTGTCATACATTAATTTACCCTGATGCTGGGTCCTGGACTCAGTGTCCAGAAGTGGAAGTCCACTCAATATGCTAACTGTTTCCAGATCCAGGTCTGAGAGCAGAGATGGCCTGGGTGGGATTTCAACCTTATGGAGATGTCAGTATGGAATATGCCTACCCTTACTCCTGGGGAACTTTGCCAAGCCTAATAGTTTTGCACCTAGGGATGAGGTAGCTATCCCCTAACTCCTCTCCAAGGGTCCCTATGTGCTGGGTAAAATGGGCTCTGGCCTCTGGGTATGTAGATGGCTTACCCTGATTAAGCCTGATGACCCACAATGACATCATCTTCCAGAACAGCCACTGAGAATCAAGTAACTCTCACACTCAAATTTAAAGTGCCATAAGGGTTTATTCAGGGTTGGTGTCCAGCTTGGGGGTTAAAACACAAACAAGTGTCAAGTTAATGGTGGCCAAATTCAATATTGGTGATCAGAGGTAATGTTCCTCAAAGTAAATGGATATATAATACATTACAAGTCTATTACTAAAGTGAGGATTTGGACATGTGATTGCTCAGTCCAAATAACCAAGCATGCAATCCTCCCCCTCTTTAGGCTAAAGGTGTTCCTCCTCCTAATCCTGTGAACAGTTTGTTGCCTTGGATCCACGGATCTTGGGAAAAGAGATGTTTGGGAGATCAACCAGAATTTTTTACTTCTGAGTCTCTCCTTCCACTTGCCAGGGGGTCTGTCCCTGCTCAGGTCTGATGGAGAGAACCTGTTCCTAACCATCCTCTTCTTCCCATGCCACTCCCTAGGGCTGCCTTTCTTCCCTGTCCTTTTTCTAATCTTTCCTTCCTGACCCCTAGTCTGGTGCCTGACTCGAACCTCATGCTCCTACTGTGCTCTCACCTGGGCCAACATGACCCTCGAGAACCTCCCTGCCTTGATCTCTCGTATCCATCACTCGCTTATACTTCCTCTTTTGTCTCTTCTCCGCTCTGTATGGTGAAATCTTATTATCTTAGCAATGTACTCCTAATGTGTCCTAGCTAGTACCACTTCCTTCCTTCTTTAATTACCACTCTTTTCACAACCTCTCTCCTTCTTTATCGCTCTCCAAGCAAACTCTTCCTTTCTCTTTGTAAACCCTGACTCCTTTTCTGGCCAACTCACCTTTCTACTTTACAAATGGTAACTCTTCAGTCTCCTTCCAAATTTGTATTTGTGTCACTATCTTCCGTAATAATCTCTTTCCTCCTCTTGGGCTCCTTCAGCACGCTTTGGTTGTATATTGTAATTTATTTCCCAAATGGCACCCCTTGTCTCCCTCACCAAGCTAGTACCATTCTTCTGCTTTGCTATTTCTCTCACTTCACAGATGTTACCCCTTGTTTCCCTCCCCAAGTTGGTACCCTTCCCTTCTGGGGACTCTTGCGCTACACAAACTGATTCCAAACGTTACCTCTCATCAGGGCTTCCTCCTTGCACTGATTCACCTTTTCACTCTCCACTGAACCCTCTCTGGTCGAGGCATCCAAGGGTCTACTGCCTTCCAATGCACAGTTCATCCCAGGTGTGAATTCCTTTTAAAGCCAAGCTTCCTGATGGGGTCTCTCATGATCTGTTTCCCCATAAATCTATTGCCATGACTCGAGAAAGCTGTTTGGGCTGGCTGTTTTATAGTTGAGGTCTGCTCTTCCTCTGTGCTGCGTTTCAGGGAAACAGCTGACACCTGTGTGATGGGGTTGATGCTGTCTCCTGTCTGGGCGCTGTGACCCTGGCCAGGTGGGTGTTCAGCGGTTAGGCCTAAAGCAATATAGAGGTTAAATGCCCTCTTGGATTGTATGCTGGCATCTGTTTTATGTATACTCGGATTCTCCTTGTTTGAAAAGATCTCTCAGGCTGAATGCTAATTTCTTTGTGCCTCTGTGTAGCCAGCATACGTTTTACAACTGTAGAAATACTCCAGTAAGTCTGGGCAAATGTTAGATACAGTTATTTCTTCTGCAGAGGACCCCACCTAACCTTAATAATCCAGTGACTTTGGTCTTGTGCTTTACTCCACTAACATTGTGTGGAGTGCAAATACAACCCCAGGGTGACAGAGATTGAGAGGCCATGCAAGTCCCTATTATCAGAATGAAGCTGGGTGATGTTGATACCTATGGGAAGATGTAGGAAAGTTCAACACTTTGACTTCTGACATAAGGCCTAGAGAAGGAACAAAAGTGGTGTCAAAATGGAAAGGCACTCAGCTGAAGGAGAGTGTGCCCCAGAACTGTCATATTGCTTACTGGGTCCAATGAATTGCAAAAACAAGACATGTGTTGCTGCAGATGCCGACTTTGTGTAAACTGGGAACAGGCACATCTTGACAGATTCAAAACTGCAGCAGTACAGGTGGGAAAATATACCTTGAAATGCTGTGCATTTGAAAAAGAAAACGGAAGAATTGGGCCTAGCATTTAAAAAGTGAAGCCAAATGACACATTTCGGAGAAAGGCTCTTACTTTCCACAAATAAACTGACATTTAAATGGAATGCCTACTTGTTGGAGAAGTGAACAATAATTTCCTATGTTAACTGTGGCCTATGGGTGAATAATATCAAACATCTTAACATCTTAAAACGTTGTTTGAAGGAGAGGAAAGGTACCAAATTCTACCTGGCATTTATTGACTTGGCCCAGGCCTTTAAAACAGTTGATTGTAGAAAGATCTGGGCGACGCTTCAAGATTGGAAATGCCAAGAAGATATACTGGAAGCCATAAAATATCTGCACACTGGGAATTCGTTAAGGGTCAGATTGGACTGGAGGGGTTTGCTTTCTGAGCCTATCCCGACCATGAAAAGCTTGAAGCAAGGCTGTTCTCTAGCCCCAGTGCTATTTAACCTTTTTTATTTTGGACATCTGCAACACCCTGGTGAAAGCGACAAGCTTCCCTCCAAAATTGGCTGGTGACCACCTGGACAGACTTCTATATGCAGATTACATAGTCCTTATGGATCAAACCCTGATCGGTCTACAAAGATAGCTTGATGCTCTCTAAACATATGCCAGTGAAAATGGCCTCAAGATAACACCACGAAGTCGCAAATAATTATAATGGAAACAAAGTGTGGTAGAGGAGGAAGTAAAAGCTCCTGGTTCATGAACGGTAAGAAGCTTACAAAACTATGTTTGCTGACATACTTGGGAATGTGCTTAAACACCAGCACAAACAACGACCCAAGAGAGGTCATTCTGCGAAGCAAGATCAATACCCTAGCGGCACAGGCATGGATAATCCTCAAAAGGTATTGTAAATTCACCATCTGCCCAATAGTGACATTCTACCGCATGAAGGTGGTTCCCATTCTTACTTACGGTGCAGAAACGTTCTTTGCCAGTCCAGCACAAACATGGCCTTGACTGGAGGTCCTATTTTGGAAGAAGATCTTGCATGTAGCGAGAAGTATTCCAATTCAGGTCATCATAAGAATGGAGCTTGGCTTAACGTCCATGTACGCAATGGTGGCTTGGAAATCACTAAGCTTGTATCGTAGATGTATTCTCCCAAGGCCGCCACTGGGCTATACACCTCTGCAAGAAACTCTCTGGCAAAGATCGGAGGGCATGTTGCGTGAATGGAAGCACATTTGCACTGCAATCCTAGAGGATCTAGGGGCTCCTGAAGCCACTCTTATAGCTAATCCTACTAGCGTGAAGTGCAAGCTATGGGATCAAGAATGGATCAAGATGTAGCAAGAACGATCAGGAGTCAAGCACTACAAGGCAAGTCACCTTGAATCACAGCCCTTAAACGTGCTCCCAAAATACCTCTTAAAATTTCCAAGCCCTTATCATCATGCCCAGTTTATGCACTTTCGACTAAACTTCCTTCCCAGCAGAGAGGTCTTGAGCATCAGGTCGGCGAGGAACCAAGTGGAGTAAAATTGTAGACTGTGCCCTCCACAGAGACTCCAAGGAAATGTTACAGCACATAGAGCTATTATGTTTGGGATTAACATTAACAGAAACAAGGACTAAATGGCTGGGAGTATGCATTCAAGATCAACCCTCAATATCGGCTGACCAATGATGGAGAATTTTGATCCAGAGAGAGAGTCTATCAATGACAATCGCTCTGATGAACTTTTTTAAAAAAATGTATGCCCCAGTTCAATGTCTAAAAACCTATGGAGCGCCTAAATGCTTAAATAAATAGTCTTTCACTCGGATTGGAGGGATATGCATGCTGATGATAATGAATGTAAATGATGTAAATCCTAAACGTTTTTTTCTTAAAGCCAAATACTAATAAATAATAAGCAAATAAAAAAATAATATCAAAAGTGAACTTATATCTGTTTAAATATTCTATTGTAGTTATAAACAGCAGGACCAGATGCAATACAAAATGTCATGTTGAACAAATCTTGTCAAGTTGAAATGCTATTCTGTATGTAGCTTTGTTCTCCCCACTGAACTGAAAGGTCTGTGCCTCTGAAACTTTGACCTCAAGACCTTTCGGCTGGGCCCACCAGGAAATGCAGGCTTGGTTTTCAGTTTAAAATACAAAGAAATATACAGAATTAGATCACAATTGTGGAGGCTGTAGATAAGCCGGCCAACAGAAATGACCTTTAAGGTCAGGCCACCCCATTAACTGTGCATTAGTTTCGAACAAAGAACTTTGACGACAATAAAATTAGTATTTTCTGACTCGACATAAAATATAGAACTCATATATATATATATATATATATATATATATATATATATATATATATATATATATATATATACCTGCAGTTATCTAAGAAAATTAAGGTAGCTGCCATGTTGTGAGATTTTAAGAACACTGAAAAGGCTCTCCACTGTGGGATTGGGCGTGAGCGTTTTCTCTGCTGACCACATGACTACATCTACCAGTAGCCCTTGCAGCAGATTTTTATCACCTGCACCTGCTGTCCACCCAGCCTCCCTGATGACGTGTATTGGCACAGAAACCGGTCGGAGGAGTACACCAGTGGCCTGGAACGTCATGCAGAGAATTGGAGTGCGCACCTTTCCTTGTTTTTCCATTTTTCGCAGGACCTTGAGGGGTGGAATCCTCAAGACCTGACAAGGTGCCGCACCAGGGTTATATATGCCCGGCTTTGGAGTGCCTCATTTGAGGCTACACTCCCCCCCTTTCTCCACTGTGGGATTGGGCGTGATCGTTTTCTCTGCTGACCAGATGACTACATCTACCAGTAGCCCTTGCAGCAGATTTTTATCACCTGCACCTGCGGTGAGCTGCAAGTCCACCCAGCCTCCCTGATGACGTGTATTGGCACAGAAACCGGTCGGAGGAGTACACCAGTGGCCTGGAACGTCATGCAGAGAATTGGAGTGCGCACCTTTCCTTGTTTTTCCATTTTTCGCAGGACCTTGAGGGGTGGAATCCTCAAGACCTGACAAGGTGCCGCACCAGGGTTATATATGCCCGGCTTTGGAGTGCCTCATTTGAGGCTACACTCCCCCCCTTTCTCCACTGTGGGATTGGGCGTGATCGTTTTCTCTGCTGACCAGATGACTACATCTACCAGTAGCCCTTGCAGCAGATTTTTATCACCTGCACCTGCGGTGAGCTGCAAGTCCACCCAGCCTCCCTGATGACGTGTATTGGCACAGAAACCGGTCGGAGGAGTACACCAGTGGCCTGGAAGGTCATGCAGAGAATTGGAGTGCGTGCCTTTCCTTGTTTTTCCATTTTTTGCAGGACCTTGAGGGGTGGAATCCTCAAGACCTGATAAGGTGCCGCACCAGGGTTATATATGCCCGGCTTTGGAGTGCCTCACTTGAGGCTACACTCCCCCCCTTTCTCCACTGTGGGATTGGGCGTGAGCGTTTTCTCTGCTGACCAGATGACTACATCTACCAGTAGCCCTTGCAGCAGATTTTTATCACCTGCACCTGCGGTGAGCTGCAAGTCCACCCAGCCTCCCTGATGACGTGTATTGGCACAGAAACCGGTCGGAGGAGTACACCAGTGGCCTGGAAGATCATGCAGAGAATTGGAGTGCGCACCTTTCCTTGTTTTTCCATTTTTTGCAGGACCTTGAGGGGTGGAATCCTCAAGACCTGACAAGGTGCTGCACTAGGGTTATATATGCCCGGCTTTGGAGTGCCTCACTTGAGGCTACACTCCCCCCTTTCTCCACTGTGGGATTGGGCATGAGCGTTTTCTCTGCTGACCAGATGACTACATATACCAGTAGCCCTTGCAGCAGATTTTTATCACCTGGACCTGCGTTGAGCTGCAAGTCCACCCAGCCTCCCTGATGATGTGTATTGGCACAGAAACCTGTCGGAGGAGTACACCAGTGGCCTGGAAGGTCATGCAGAGAATTGGAGTGCGCACCTTTCCTTGTTTTTCCATTTTTTGCAGGACCTTGAGGGGTGGAATCCTCAAGACCTGACAAGGTGCTGCACGAGGGTTATATATGCCCGGCTTTGGAGTGCCTCACTTGAGGCTACACTCCCCCCTTTCTCCACTGTGGGATTGGGCGTGAGCGTTTTCTCTGCTGACCAGATGACTACATATACCAGTAGCCCTTGCAGCAGATTTTTATCACCTGGACCTGCGTTGAGCTGCAAGTCCACCCAGCCTCCCTGATGATGTGTATTGGCACAGAAACCGGTCGGAGGAGTACACCAGTGGCCTGGAAGGTCATGCAGAGAATTGGAGTGCGCACCTTTCCTTGTTTTTCCATTTTTTGCAGGACCTTGAGGGGTGGAATCCTCAAGACCTGACAAGGTGCAACAACAGGGTTATATATGCCCGGCTTTGGAGTGCCTCACTTGAGGCTACACTCCCCCCTTTCTCCACTGTGGGATTGGGCGTGAGCGTTTTCTCTGCTGACCAGATGACTACATATACCAGTAGCCCTTGCAGCAGATTTTTATCACCTGGACCTGCGTTGAGCTGCAAGTCCACCCAGCCTCCCTGATGATGTGTATTGGCACAGAAACCGGTCGGAGGAGTACACCAGTGGCCTGGAAGGTCATGCAGAGAATTGGAGTGCGCACCTTTCCTTGTTTTTCCATTTTTTGCAGGACCTTGAGGGGTGGAATCCTCAAGACCTGACAAGGTGCAACAACAGGGTTATATATGCCCGGCTTTGGAGTGCCTCACTTGAGGCTACACTCCCCCCCTTTCTCCACTGTGGGATTGGGCGTGAGCGTTTTCTCTGCTGACCAGATGACTACATCTATCAGTAGCCCTTTCAGCAGATTTTTATCACCTGCACCTGCGGTGAGCTGCAAGTCCATCCAGCCTCCCTGATGACGTGTATTGGCACAGAAACCGGTCGGAGGAGTACACCAGTGGGCTGGAAGGTCATGCAGAGAATTGGAGTGCGCACCTTTCCTTGTTTTTCCATATATATATATATATATATATATATATATATATATATGTATGTAAATATATATATATATATATATATATATATATATATGCCTGCAGCTATCTAAGAAAATTAAGGTAGCTGCCATGTTGTGAGATTTTAAGAACACTGAAAAGGTAAACCCTCTAGTCATTTTGAGATGATGAATCTTTCGCCTCCCTCAGCCTCCATCATCCACACCTCCCAACTCCTTGACCTATCAGCAGGCAGTGGGTGTAATGATGGGAGGGGGAGGGAGAGAGCTAGCCAATGTGTATCATGGGAAATATTATAACATATTAATGCCATCAGCCCTGTAAGAGATCAGTTTTCAATCTGAGAGGGACTTTTTTCACTCTATTCACATCTGGACGCTTGCGGGGAACAACTAGCAGAGAGGCAAGTAGAGCTTCCAAGGCCATCAGGGTAAACCTTGCCAGGTGAAAAGCTGTTTACCTGGAAAGCCCTTACACCTTGCATAGGAAACAGAGACTGGGAAATCTAGAATCTAGCTGGGCTTGCCATTTGAGGAGCCAGAGGAGGACTCAGTGCTGGGGATTATCCTTGACCAAAGCCTTTGACCAGATCTGTGCTGTCATCAGAGGAGCCCGCTGTTTGCCTGGATGCCCCATAACCAAGGCCTTCCATGTAAGTAGATTACATAAGTAGATTAATCCAAATGCCAAAAAAAATGTGGGGGGAATCTGCCAGCCTTAATCTCCATCTCGCATAGCTCGTAGCAGGGTGGAACTGCGTAGACCCGTGGCACATTTTATTAAAAATATAACTTTTAATTTCCCTAGAAAAACATCCTATCCAATTAAATTTAATTGTTTTGGGAACTGCCTACCGTAAGCCTTTACCTTTCACTGTGGGGTAGGAGGGTGAAATTGAGTAGAATCTTAACACATTTAATTAAAGTTAAATCAACTTATTCCCATAGAGAAAAATCACAGGATGAGTGTTGTTAGAGTTCAAAACTAACAAAGTTCATGCCGAGTGTGTTAAAGCCGGTATAGACAATAAATACTTTGGTGACTATTTTTCTGAAACCCATGACTTCTGTACAGAATGGGGTGTCCTTAATCCCAAAATAAGTACCCTAAAACGCTGCCTTTCAAGTGTATGTAAAGTGTGTAAAACGATTGTTCCCTTTCATTTCAAACAAGAATCCCAAAGCATTGTATTTCCCTTGTATGAGTTTTGCAGAAACAAAATTCCCATTCATTCCTGTTTATTCTCAAACCAGAATCCCCAAAGCCTTGCATTTCACTTTGTGTGTTGAAAAATGATTTTCCACAGAGTTCATTCCCAAACCGTGTCTTTCAAATAAAAAGCCAAAATGATTCTCCCATTGCACTCCCAGTCCCTGTACTTTGCCTTCACATCAAAGGGTTCATATCTGCTTGATACCTGGAGGGTGGGGGTTGCTGGGAAGAAAGAGCATGCTAAGAAACTAAGCAATCACTGTGTATTTTACATTTTTCTATGGTTTACTTGCACAAAATCTGATGTAAAGTGATGACTGCCCATCTCCAAATTTTACCTGTGTGTTGTAGTAACTGAAAGTCCATTAGCAATATATGTCAGTCAATTGGTGCAAGTCATTTGATATTGTGATATTGTGTAGTGCCACAGCGTTGGCGGGTGATGTTTTTGTGACTGTTCTATTATTCTTTGTAAAAACTGAAATAAATACATATTCTTACTATACAGCGGCCTGGTTCATAGCTTATTGGTGGTAAAGAGGGTATTTGCTGAACGGTACTATATGGGTTGGAGGCCTCACTAAAGTTTAATCTGCAAAGATCTTTGTTGTGTGCCACCTTGTGACGTGATAAACGTACCATGCCAGGGAGCATTTTCAAGTTGGGGAATACTGTTGTATCAATGTTGAGGAGATTGCCAATGAGAAGACAATTGTGGTTGGTTAAAGCATAAGGGCAAGGAACTCAGTCACTGACAGAATGATGAATGATGATGTAGGATGCATGTAACCCATGAGGGTTGGTAGAAAGGACTCTATGGGCCTCATTACAACCTGCAAGTCTGGGAACGTGCAAAATCCGTGATGGCGGTAAAAACGTTTCCGTGTCCGCAAGGGTGCGGAAAAACCGCACGATTACACGCTGTCGGTCGCGCGCACCACACGGACTCGGAAACGTTGTTACCGCCGTCACGGAATACCCCACGGAAATGGAAATAACGAAGCCAAAAGTGGCGCAAAACCCGTTTCCGCCTCCGCCGCCACGGACACGGAACCGGAAATACCATGATCGCCAAAACAGGAAACAGAGAGGCGGCCATCATATAAAAGCACAATCCATTGCCATCCAGAGCCAGCACAAGCACAATCCTGACTCTGAGAAGCCAAAAGGGACCACCAGCATGTCTGCCAGGATTCCTGCTCAGAGGCAGCGCAAAGAGCACTTCAGCGAGGCGGAGCTAACCGTCTTGGTGGAGCACATTGTGGACAATGCTGAGATGCTGTTCAGCGCCGACCAACGGCGTGCCACACAGCAGCGGAGGAAGGAGGTGTGGGCCGAAGCTGCACGCAAGTGCACCGCTGTGGGCGTGGCAGTGAGGAGCGTGAAGGACTGCCACAAGCGTTGGGACGACCTGAGGCTGAGGGTACGCAACCTCATTTCCACGCACCGCCAATGCAGCAGTGGGACAGGCGGAGGACCCCCTTCCCCACTGAGGCTGCAAGCATGGGAGGAGCGTTGCAGCAGCGTCCTCCACCTAGAGGGAATCCATGGGATTGGGCAGGCTGAGGCAGGAGTGAGCCCACCTGCAGATGCCGGTAAGTGCCCAAACATGAATGCCACATGTAAATATGCAGTTGGGAGTACTGGGCCAAAGGACCCATTAACAACCCCCCCCCCCAGGCAGTGCATGTGTGGGCCAAAGGACCCATTAACAACCCCCCCCCAGGCAGTGCATGTGTGGGCCAAAGGACCCATTAACAACCCCCCCCCAGGCAGTGCATGTGTGGGCCAAAGGACCCATTAACAACCCCCCCCCCAGGCAGTGCATGTGTGGGCCAAAGGACCCATTATGATCCGTATGGCAACCAATATCACTGAATGCAGACACCAGCAATCAGATGCATGTGACTAACACTATTCAATGTACAATCTTAATGACGCATGTGATGCACCCATCTGCCACCACAACAACACTAATTGCATGCCCTTTGTGTCCCCACAGCCGTTTCAAGTGACAGTGATACTGCACAACAGGCCAGCCAATCAGCATCGGCAAGTACACTAGCCACCGCCACCACACAGGAGGATGCTGCCGGCAGTTCTGCACCTCTGGCCACATTACCAGCCACTACAGATGTGCATCACACCACCACCACCACCAACATCCCCACCATCTCCACACTGGCTGAGTCCAGACAGGTGCCACAGGAACCTATCATGGCCACCCAACAAAACACCGAAGGCAGCAGCACTGCAGAGGGGGCGGCCTGCAGTGATAACAGTGCCCCGCAAGAGCACTCGGAAACGGGGCCACAGGGGGAGATGCCCACATTGGAAGACCTGGGCTCCTTCCATGAGCTGGGGTTCAGCCCCACTTCACTGGGGAGTCCCATGAGGTCGCCCACCCCATCCATGGCCGAACTGAATGCCCGCATGCAGCGGATGGAGGACCAGCAGGCTACCCTCACCCAGCTGGTGGAGAGGCAGCTAGAGGAATCCAGGCTGCAGAGGGAGAGCTACAGCGCCTCAGTGCGTCGCCTGTCGAGGTCCATTGGACGCTTTGCGAGCACCATAGTGACCCTTGCACGCCATGTGCGGGAGGGCAATGACCACACCTCCAGGCTTGTGGAGGCCATGTTGGTTGGCCAACAGGCAAATCTGGCACGGATGCCCTCAATCCCTGATTATGGCCAATCAAACACTACCACCCCATCCAGCTCCACTACTGCCAGTCCAAGGAGGCGCTCGAGTAGGCTAACGGGTCCCTTGGGCAAGGTTGCACAGAAGCGCACACGGAAGTGATGGCATGTGTGTGGGGCAGTGCAGGACACATGTGGACTACAAGGGTGTGAGAGGGGTGGTCACGTTTGGGTGGTGGGGTAGGTAGTTTTGGGGGTTTGGACAATGGGCTCTGGGTGGGGGTGGGCACGTTTGGGTGGTGGGTGGCCCCGGGTGTACAGCTTCCCTAACCAATGCACCTTCTTCCCTGTTGTTATTACATCAATACATCACCATTTCAAATCAAGACATACATGTGTGGACATTGATCATTTATTTTGCAGTGCAACTATTAATTCATTGTCGTCACCATGTTTGTGCATTACTGTGAATGTGCTGTGACTCAAAAGTAAATGCGAATCAGGGCATCCCGTGCTCTCTGGCCATCATGTGCACCCCCAGGGGGAGGCGGTGCCATCCCATCCACATCTCCATCTCCATCCCCATCTCCATCCCCATCCCCATCCCCATCCCCATCTCCATCCCCATCCCCATCTTCCTCATCTGCGTCTGGTGGCATTGGGATGTTCCTGCGCAGGCATATATTGTGCAGCATGGCACATACCAGCGTGATTTTGCCCGTCTTCACTGGGCTGTACAGCAGTGATCCGCCAGATCTGCTCAGACAGCGGAAACGGGCCTTCAGCAGTCCAAATGTCCTCTCAATCATTCCACGTGTGCGGATATGTGCCCTATTGTATGCCTCTTCATGCCTGTTCCTTGGTCTCCGTACAGGTGTCATCAACCATGGCGTGAGTGCATATCCCGCATCACCTACATGGGATGTAGATGGGGGAACATGTCAGTGTTTGTGGCATCATGTCCTCATCTGCTGCTGTGCATTCTTGTATCATCATTCATTCATGCATATGAACCATGCAGTGTCTGGAGGTATGTTTTGGCCATCACGAGGAATGTCGCTGACTGCATATGGGCCTACACATTAACTTGCATGTTTGCTGTGCCCTGCGGGTGACATTTGATTGTGTGCATGTCATGGTGCAGTGCTGTCCACACATGGCAGAGTGACTTCACTGTACGGAAGTAGTAAATACTCGTCGTATCATTTACACGCCTCTCGTGCTTTTTGGGGCAGTGTTTCAATTGAGGGTGGGTGTCTGCAGTGGCACAGGGTTCATGGGACAGTGACGGGATTGGCTGTGGCAGTGTGTGCACGGGCACATTGTGGTGCCCTGTCATGTCTTCCTTCATGATGTTTGGCATCCGCTGTGTATTTGGTAGATGGAAGGGGGGTGATGCATGTGCGGTCACAGCGGCACACTCACAATGCTCATTGCCTGGACACACACACACCACTCCGACAGGGTTGTAGCATCGTCAGCTGTACTCACCCAATAGCCATGTGCTTTGTCCGGCATAGCGTTCCATGTACCGTGGCAACGTGGAATTCCGCAGTACCATTGAGTCATGTGATGAGCCTGGGAAACGTGCGCAGCAGTGTGTAATCAGTTGCATGGCATCACAAACCATCTGGACATTCAAAGAGTGATACTGTTTCCTATTGCGGAACACCGCCTCAATTGCATGTGGTACTGTCAGCTCGACGTGGGTGCAGTCAACTGCGCCTATGCAATTTGGCATGCCTGCTATGGCATGGAAGGCCAACTTGGTGGCAATGACCCCGGGGAGGGTGCGGGGTAGGGCTATGTGTTCCGACACATGGCGCAACATGGCATCCAGTACCTGTACCAGGACTTTTGAGAAACACGGTTGTGATATGCCGTGCAGCTCACCAACCGTGTGTTGATAGGTGCCAGTGCCAAGGAAATGCAGAACTGAGACAACCTTCAAGAGGGGGGGGGATGGCAGTGGGGGTGTCAATTAGGCTGCTGATGTTGTCCTCAATCATGGCGGTGATGTGCAGGATTGTTGCACGGTCCAGCCGGTATAGGGTGTGGATCTGTCCTGGGGTGAGGTTCCAGGGTGAGGCCCTGATGCGTGGTATTGGTGGCTGGCGGCGGGGTCGGGCTGGCTGGGCAATGGGGTTTGCCATAGCTGCAGGGTTGGCTGGTTGCCGCCTGCGCCTCCTCCGCCTACGCCTCCTCCTCTGCGCCATTGCTGCCGCCATGTGCAGTACTGCCTGTTGGTTGAGTAGGCCCAGTCCCAGTGCTACTAGCCCTGCTGCCTGCATGGTTCTGTGTTGTGTTGGGCTGGGTGTGGCCCTTTTGTAGGCTCCCAGTGGCCTGCTAGGTCCAGCTGGGCTGATTTGGTGCACCTGTGCCCTGATTCAGTTCAGCCGGCAGTGTATAACGCCATGTTTGCGGTGGCGGTGGTTCCGCCACCGTGATCACGGTATTTCCGCCATTTTTTTCCCGGTATTTCCGTGTCCGCGCTAGTTGTGATGCTCACGGTGTTTCATGTTGCCGGTAACGGAGGGGTTTCCGTGCAGGCGGAATTAAGGGGAACCCTATTTCCGCGGTGGCGGTTTAGGGTGGTGCTATTACCGGGGCCGCGGGTCATGATTGCGCGGACATGCAAACGGTGCCGGTATGGTTTTACCGGCAGTGTTAATTCCGGACCGGAGTACTTGTAATGAGGCCCTATGCCACAGCCCCATGAATGAAAGCATTGCCAGGTAATTGTTAATGCTTGTGTATGAATAATGAAGTAGGGTCTGCATGGCCAACGTGGATTACATGTAGCAATCTGTCACTACTTTGTAATGTCCTGAGTGGATCCTGGCAGCGATAGAGTAGCCCAGCAACACAGTAAGGAAAGAAGGCGATGAAGAAGCATGTGGTGCATCGAGAAATGGTGGAAATGGAAGGCATTGCAAAGTACGTCATGATGAGCATGTAGTGATTTCCATTAATATAAGAAGTTATTTGACCTGATATCAAAGAAATGTTTTAAGAAGTGTGTAGAGGATTAGTGGAACACATAGTTTTGTTACGTGAGCATTGGTGAAATATGGGATCCTAGGAGTAATACATTTTAGCTTTGAACATGTGAAAAATGTATATCACCTTTGCACTTGAAGGGGCAAGGTGATACTTGGACGAATGAGGAATGAGCAGTTGGAATAAATACAGCGTGAGGATTTGGACATGTGAATTTGAAGCATTTGGAATCGTGGACACGGATTAACTTAATCGTATAGAGGCACGGATGATATGTAGAGATGTAAAGCAAAGCCAACACACAGCATAAGGGGCCATTTTTCAATTTGAAACCCACAAAATGAAACTCTGTCGGCCCTTTATTTAAAAATAAATGTTTTAAAAGCACTTTGAAACTGATAGAGTCCAAGGCTCTAATTTCTTGAGGGATGTTGTTCCACAATTTAGGACCATAGACAGCAACCCTTCTGTCTCCCCGTGTGACACAGCAGGATCGAGGAATTTTCAACAGCAATTGCTCCTAGTCAGTTGATACCAAATAAGTTTATCCCCAAATATGAAGGGGTGGAACCCTTCAAGCTCTTGAAGATCAGACAGGCCACCTTAAAATGAATTATGTCTTCCACTGACAGCCAGTGGAGGGTCCGGCGGGCAGCCAAGACATGGGCAGACCTGCTCAATCGACAAAGCAATCTTACAGCAGAGTACTGTGCCCTTTGTACTCTCTGACACAGATTAGGTGGAATTCCAGTGAGAAGGCTGTTGCAGTAGTCCAGATGTGAATTTACTAAGGAACCCACTGCAACAGCATGATCATGGGCTGGAATAAACAGCAAAACTTGTAACAAACGCAGAGAGTAGTACACTGCCTGAACCTTAGCACTGACCTGGCTTTCACTGGCCAGGTTATCCTGCCAAATGCACCCACGATTTTCTATTTTAGAGGCAAGTTTTAATTTAGCAGCCAAAAAAGCATGGGTTTTGGCCGGATTAAGTTGCATCTGATATTCTGACATCCAGAGGCTGACTTCATCGAGATCCAGTTTGACCTTAAGAAATGTTTCATCAACATACTCTATTTTGATGAACAACTGGGTGTCATCGACATAAGAATTAAAATGTATCTGATTACTCAGCAGGATGTCCATCAATGGCTGCAGGTAAAGATTAAAGGAATGGTTCGTCAAAATGTTTTATTGTCCCTACGGGTCGGCCATGTGTTTTTAAGCCTAAGTCGCTCGATTTTAGAAAAATTTCCTATGGACCTTACCTGAGTTTTCATCCATTAAACGCACGCGAAAACAGGCACCAGGGCGCTGCCATTTTGTGATAATCCTATCACTTGCCCCATTGCCCTGGCTGACCTGCTTTTGCGGCACTAAATCATATCCCCCGCCCCTGTGCCTGTCATCAGCAGACGCGTACCGCCCATTTCACAACGCCAAAGCACGTCTTGTGTCAACAATCGCTACGCTTCAGCTAATGACGTGTCGCCATTGAAACGGCAGGACGCCTCTTTATTCAACAAGTATAAACAGACCGTTTTACAACACACAGCAGCAGATTTTCGATTCCATTCCTCTCTCTGTGTTACTTTGAGTATTCTGTGACTCGTTTCTGTGCTCTGGTCAGCTACCTTCGTTGCTTGTAGCCCGTGTGAACAGATACCAGTACCACCGCTATAAATTATTTTAGTTTGTTTAACACACAATGGCTACAATAATGCCCTACATGTACGAGCCCGAGTATACCGAGGAGGAACTACTGGAAAGGGAAACATCCGAAAACGATGGGGCTTCGGACGGCAGTAGGCAGGACGAATCAACGGATGAAGACACTGGACCTAGTCGCATGGACGGTGTTTCCACCTGGTGCCCATGCAATTGGTGCGAGCTAATGCCAACCGAGGATGAGAACTGCTGCTGCTGTGAAAAACTCGAGATGCGTGGGCTACATTTCGGAAGTCGAGCCACGGCCGCAATGCATCACCGAGCTGCCAGACTTCAGGGCAGCCTGCCTCACATGGTCCGTGTTGAGAATAATGATGGTGCTTATGAACGAACTTTGCGCAAATGTTCGTCCTCGTAATCTGAGTAACAAATAAGTATACTCTGCTTGTGATGCCACTCCTATTTCATGGTCTTCTACTATATTCAAAATTACATATACATATCATGTTAACGCATGAAAGTCGTTCAATAGTGTGCAGTCTCTAGATAGCATTTGTCCAAGCAGAATGCCATTAGTTACAAGAATTGTCATTGACAACAAACGTTTAATAAACTTATCTTGTTCATTTAAAAACAGTTTGTATCATTCTTTTTCACAGATGGTACCGGCTGGTGGCCTATCATTCCTTTACATGGTGGCTTCACGGGAGGCTTGGACACCGCGTTCAAAGAGTAATACCCGCCTGTGCCATTCGTGCCATAAGAGAAACTTTCCCGGGTGACAGCCACCAGTACAGGGGATTTTCCCTCACTGTGCTTCAACCTGACCTGTACAATGTGTAAAGTCTTATATTTTGTGCCATCAAAATAAGACATTAAATAAAACACCACATATATGTCAACAACGGTTGTTTCAATTTTTTAAATTAATGAAGTGTGTCTCCGTTCAAGGATGGACGTCAGACATCTGTGCTCTGAATGGGTGAAGGTCAGGTCGCTGTGAAGCGGGATGGTCACTATCTAAGCTAACATAATATATTCTCAATAATGCATGATTGATTGATTGATATTTTATTTCTATCGCGCTCGTACACAAGTGTTTCAGTGTGTTTTCATGCACTAAATAACACTTGTTCAAAGTCTTTCAGTAGGTTATGTCTCTATAAAAGTCACACATATATCTATACTATCAATTAACATTGGATTATACAGGCCTTAGGTTAAGGGTCTTGACCACTATAATACACTGGTTGAAGTGTGGGTATGTGCTCACAAGAATCTCCGGTATGTGTAATTTGTTTTTGATAGACAACGATATACTGTGGTAGGGGCCTAATGTTAGTTGGGGATCTGCAAGGTGGGCATCATGGCGTGGTCAGTGGTCTGGCACATGAAGAGAATACCTTGCAAGGACACAGGGTCAGAATGGCAGTAAGTTTCCACTGGCGAGGGTGCGTGGGCAAGGACATGTTTGTGGAGATGAACGAGCTATGTGCTTAGTTCAGGCTGGTTCACAGCCAGGACAGTGATCTCAGAGGAAGAGTGATGTGTTACATTTATTAGCTGTTGTAAATACCTCCAGAGTTTTCCAGTCAGAGTGGGAACGAGGGTGGGGGCCATGTGTTCTACACGCTGTACTATCACAGTGAGGCCTGGTCACCAAGATGGAGTCGAAAGGGGGTACAAAAGTGGATGCCCCGTGTCCTGCTCAGTGGTCCCATCTACGCGAATGTCAACCAAAGTTAACATCACATAAGGGCAAGGGGCGAACCCACTACTGGAGGCACTTGGTCTGAGCTTCTACTGAGAAGTAAAGGATGAGAGGGACCTGATGGCCCCTCGCTCCCACACACTTGCCTGCACGCCCACCGGCCCATCCACCCCCCCATCAAAGGCATTTCGCACCCGTGGATGAGTGCTGCCATGGTGTGCTGTCAGGGGCGATAACGGCCAAGGTGCCAAACACCATGTACACTTCAAAAGGTACCCCACGCCCAGGGGCAATCGCTCACATGGCCTCCTCAGACCCCGTGTCTCCAGGCAGGCCGCCCCCCTGCAATCCACATAAGTGTGTCTCCATTCAGCAGTCTTCCTGTGCCTTGTCTGCACACCCACCGGCCCATCCATCCACCCCCCCCTCCCCTATCAAAGGCATTTCGCACCCGTGGATGAGCGCTGCCATGGTGTGCTGTCAGAGGCAATAACGACCAAGGTGCCAAACACCATGTATACTTCAAAAGGTATCCCACGCCCAGGGGCAATCGCTCACATGGCCTCCTAAAACCCTGTGTCTCCAGGCAGGCCTCCCCTGAGGCAGGCCACCCCCCTGCAATCCACATAAGTGTGTCTCCATTCAGCAGTCTTCCTGTGCCTTGTCTGCACGCCCACCGGCCCATCCATCCACCCCCCTCCCTATTAAAGGCATTTCGCACCCGTGGATGAGCGCTGCCATGGTGTGCTGTCAGGGGCGATAACGACCAAGGTGCCAAACACCATGTACACTTTAAAAGGTATCCCACGCCCAGGGGCAATCGCTCACATCGCCTCCTCAGACCCCGTGTCTCCAGGCAGGCCTCCCCTGAGGCAGGCCACCCCCCTGCAATCCACATAAGTGTGTCTCCATTCAGCAGTGTTCCTGTGCCTTGTCTGCACGCCCACCGGCCCATCCATCCACCCCCCTCCCCTATCAAAGGCATTTCACACCCGTGGATGAGTGCTGCCATGGTGTGCTGTCAGGGGCGATAACGGCCAAGGTGCCAAACACCATCTATACTTCAAAAGGTATCCCACGCCCAGGGGCAATCGCTCACATGGCCTCATCAGACCCCGTGTCTCCAGGCAGGCCTCCCCTGAGGCAGGCTACCCCCCTGCAATCCACATAAGTGTGTCTCCTTTCAGCCGTCTTCCTGTGCTTTGTCTGCACGCCCACCGGCCTATCCATCCACCCCCCTCCCCTATCAAAGGCATTTCGCACCCGTGGATGAGCGCTGCCATGGTGTGCTGTCAGGGGCGACAACGGCCAAGGTGCCAAACACCATGTACACTTCAAAAGGTATCCCACGCCCTTGGGCAATCGCTCACATGGCCTCCTCAGACCCCGTGTCTCCAGGCAGGCCAAGCCTGACGCTGGCCGCCCCCCTGCAAACCACATAATACCACGACATACACACGTCATTCATTCACAAACACACCCCTGTTTCTAATACTTTATAAACCACTTGATATGTCTCATGAGAACATCTTTGTGCTTTGCAAGTCAACTCCTGAACGTTCTACCTGAGAAGCACTGAGGTCTATGCTAATCTGCTCGTCGTCGTGCTATCTGTGACTGCTTCGAGCAAATTCGTCAGTGTGCTACCTGTGGCCATCTACCTGTTTTCCTGCAACATACTGCTCGGCCTGCTGAATCCAACTGTTTGTTGGTCAAGGTAAGGCCATGTATCCTAGTCATATTTCGGTCATTTTTTAATTTCTATCTATTTGCGATTAGCGTACCCAATAGTGCTATGTTCATTTGGCTCATTGCGATTGACTTGAGTTTCAATTGTTGTGCTATCGATAGATCTATTTATTTTCATCTGTGTCAATTGTCATCGAATTGCATCCTTTGGGGGTCCAGTCTATAATGTAAGCATGTTTCCTTCTCGTGCAAGACAGAACATCCAAGGGACGAGTCACATGTTCAGAGTTTAGTCACATCATTTACAAATTTCTGCAACTTATGCAAACACAAATGCACATGATGAACTGGTATAGTTCCGGCGAGTAAAACAAACTTTGCATTGAACATTGTATGGTTCATTTACTTTTGTATCACATTTTTATTCATCAAGATTGTTTAATAATGTCGATATTTACTTTTCAGAATTTTCAACAATGCCTGCCTGTTCGATTAGCGGTTGCCCTTCGAAGACCCATGCTAAATCTGAAGGCACTACAATGCATGTATTCCCGAAAACTGTTGATCAAATAAGAGAATGGGTCAGACATTGCGGATATCCACTGGATGAGCTTGAAAGTAGAGTCCAACAAGTCTTACAGAACAAGAGGGGTGATCAATCCTGCATCTGCAGCCGGCGCTTTTCCTCGAACATGTGGCCACATCTTGGGTAACAAAGAAGAATAAACGGCGAACGACACGAAAATTTCTCGCAAACACTATTCCCACTCTATTCGTCCACATTCCGCTACTGGTGAGTCAAGTGTCCGTTTTTAGCTTTAGGCCTTGCGGTAGTGTGTAGGTAGCCGAATGGATTAATTGATGTTTTAGGTGTTGTTTCCAATTTGTAATACTTTCGACATTGATATGAGTGTATAGCTTTTTGAATAATGACATTTATCAATATATTATTTTTAGATTTCATAACCCACAAACGAAATCTATATATGGGCACAGGGAACTGTGGTATATTGCAAATTTTCAATAGCCTTACTCAAGTATTCTGTCTCCTTACATGGCAATTTTAAATATTGGCATTTCATTATCAAACAATAATTTACCTTTACAACTGCTTGACTATCCCTTGAATCTGAAGCAAAAACATTCTACTTCTGTGATGTGCTCGCAGTTATCAACCACTTATAGCGCGTATCAGGTAATCTTACTTGGCTATTCCGCTACATACTTGTTTTATGCATGTCAAGTAATAGTTTTTATGTATCGTGTGATTATTTTACCAATTGTTTGGTTAGTGCTTTCCAATTGATATACACCTTAGTTGTCGTCCCCTGGTGTTTGTTTTCAGTTATAATTAGTGTTATCCATACTAATGCAAGTACTGTGTTTCAGGGAGATGCTGAAGCGTCCGCCACATCTACAACATTTCTAGATGTTCTTCAACAGCACGAGGTATGGATACTGACAGCTCCATCGACCGTGATCATCAGGACTGGAACACTGGTCGTTTGTTCTACACCATGTTTCATTCGTGGTTAGCCATTGATATGTACCTGTGCGGTCGACCCCAAGTGTGTGTTATGTTTTCAATATTGTAATCCTTACTAATGCAAATACTATGTTTCAGGCAGTTGTTGAAGCATCAGCCCCCGCACTTGATGCGGAGCCTGACATTCAAGTAATTCCAGGGGAAGTGGAAGCAGGACCATGAGGATACGAATCGGCGCAACAGCTTTCGGAAATGCGCACTACATTTACAACATCCCTAGAAATTCTTCAGCAGCACGAGGTATGGATACTGAAAGCTCCATCGAGCGTGATCATATAACGTGATTCCATTTGCTATATTTTCTTCCCTATTAACGCAAGTACTGTGTTTCAGGGAGACGATGGAGCTTCCACTACAATCACAACATCCCATTTAGATGATGCAGATGTAAAGAAATCAGAGAAATAAGTCGATTAAATCTGATCATATTTAAATATTCCTTGATTCTTTTAGACAAAGCATCATTTGTGGTTATCTCTTTATATGTACCTGTGCCGTCGACCCCAAGTGTGTGTATGTTTAAAATATTGAAAACCATACTAAAGCAAGTGCTGTGTTTCAGGGAGTTGCTGATGCATCCTCTCCAATACAATCATTCATGGCAGTCCATGCAGAGCCAGATTTATGGACAGTTCGATGGAACTGACAGTTCCATCGAACTAGGTCATCAGAGCTTGAATACTTGTCGTTTGATTGTTCTACACAATGTTTAAATCGTGTTTAGCTATTGAGATGTACCTGTGTATTCGTCCTCAGATGTGTTTTATGCTAACAATATTGTGATACATAGTAATGAAAGTACTGTGTTTCAGGGAGTCGATGGAGCCTTATTCCGTGCTGTCTATGCGGATACAGAAAATATAGTCGTTGCAGCGCAACAGGAAGGGAAGAGATGCGGAAACGAATCGGAGCTACAGCGTGCAGATGTTGAAGGTCGAGTTAAAAAAGTTGCAAAGAAAAGAAACAAAAATAAGGTTAGTTACAAACAGTTCATAACTTTAGAAATTCTTTTGTGCTGGGGACTATTTTATGTTTTTTTCCAGTCAATTGTACTATACTTTATCTTGTGTTTAAACTGAACATCCCTTTTCCAATCTGTCCTCTAGTTACCCGCGGGTTTACAAACTATACATACACAGACAGTGAAGCGAATGAGATATGTTGCTTGCCAGACTATTTACGCTATGGAGGAACTATTAATTCAGACGCCGCGTGTTGAGACTAGAGATGCTCATGTCCAATGGCCAGAACATGAAATGAATGTGTACGGAGAATCCAGTAAAGTTGTATTGGACCATTGCTACAGTGCGACTGCAACACCACAAGAAGATGATACTGAATGTATTGAAGATAGCTCTGAAGTAGTCGCAGATCAATTCACACAATCTACACCCGCCAAAAAATTGCCACCAAAAAAGCTGTCGACATTGTTGTGTTCTCCCATCAATGTTGAAGTAACAGTTGAAATGACAGAGAATGAACCAGCAGCAGCATTCACCGACGCATCAGAACCTGATATCGGCGATATTTCTTTACATTCTGCTGATATGTCCGCAACGATGCAGTCCGAAACAAGTGTGATGCCGGATGACAGTCTAATGAAAGAGGGCAAATACATGGTATTCGACAGTTGTTTGATGAATATTATAAGTATGCTGAAATGTGAGCATTCCGTCAGAGGGAAAGTATGTGGGAAGCCATTGATTCATGTGACTCGTCAAAAACAAGGCAGTAACGTCACAATACATGCCGCCTGTAGATGAAATCATACGTTCTCATGGTCTGCACAATCGATGCTGGGGAAACTGCCAGCAGGCAATCTACTGTATGCAGCTGCATCACTTTTTAGTGGCTCCAGTTTTAGAAAGTTAGAGTCTTTCTTTCAGTTTGTGGGACTCCATTTCATTTCTAAAACGCAGTACTACAAATTCCAACATGATTATCTATTTCCAGCCATTAGTGATGCTTGAAAAACTGAACAATTGCCTCTAGCAAGTACATTCGAAGGCAAACGATTCAGGCTAGCTGGGGATGGACAGTGCGACAGCCCTGGATTTTATGCCAAGTACTGTACCTACCACTTTCAGGACATGGATAGTAAGAAAATTGTGAGTTCGGTGGTCGTGCAGGTGTCCCAATGTAAATCCTCAGTGGCCATGGAGAAACTAGGATTTATAAAATCAGTGGAATATCTACAATCGAGGGGAATGCACATCGACCTCATAGCCACGGACAGACACATTTCAATTGCCAAGACAATGAGAAAGCAGTTCCCACATATTAACATCAATTTGATGTATGGCATCTTGCTAAATCAATCAATAAGAAAATCTCGGCTTCAGGGAAAAAAAAGGTTTGGAAAGTATTTCACAGTGGTCCCAGTCTATCAGCAACCATCTTTGGTGGAGCTCCAAAACTTGTGAAGGGTCAGTGGAAATCCTACTTGAAAAATGGTGGTCACTGATGCACCACTGTACCAACGTTCACCGCTGGACAGAAAACCTACATTTCCACCCTTTGTCCCCAGAGGAGGCACGGAAGAAGAAGTGGTTGGTTCCATCTTCACCCACACACAAAGCCATTGAGATTGTTTTCAATAAAACTCTATCAAGAGATTTGAGGGGGCTGACAGAATTCTGTCACACTGGAGGTTTGGGAGTGTTCCACAATATGTGCCTAAAGTACAGGCCAAAGCGCTTGTATTTCAGCATGCAGGGCATGAAACATAGGACTCTACTTGCAGTCTTGGCCCATAACGAGAATGTGTGCCGTGAACAATCTAGAACTACAGGTAATGTAGGGATACTTCGCTACACTGCGGCCTTTGCAAAAAGAAGTAAGCAATGGGTGATCAAACCAGTCTATGAGGAAATGGAGTTCGACTTTGTTAAAGGCCTTATTGTTGCTGTACTCGAGAAGCACAGATATGGAATTTTGAGCGTTTCTGTGCAGAGCACTGATGCATTGCCACCAAACATTGCCACTGTGCCATGTCCACCCAAGAAGAGCTTGTTGAGAAGTACAAATCCCGGTTAAAATCATTATAATGTGATTGTCTTTTTGCAAAAACATGTTATTGTACAGTGTACATACAAAGTATGCAAACCCTAACCCCTACCTTCACCACCCTGGGTGGCGAACAACCTGGGTGTCATCTTTGACTTCTATTCACCTCATATCGCTGACCTTGTCAATATGTGTATGCATATATTTTTGTTGATGTAACTAAGTTTCGCAATTTCATGTAAATGCTGCGCACTGTTAACCGAGGGGAGGCTTGCGTATTGCAAATAATAAAACAAACAAACAATAAATCTCACTTTCAACTCAACTCCTCGGGTACTTTATACTTTCCCTGACCTTCCCCCAAAAAGTCAATATCTCCATAGTTATGGTTCTCTAGGGCTGCAAAGCTCGCGGACAACAAGGACAAAATTGGGGGCCTCAGAACGTGCCAAGCGAGCCATTGCAGATGGGAGAGAAGCCAGTTCGCATTTGCACATTTAGGCCCAGTACATAGATGGATTTGAAAATTCAAGTTCTCACAGATGGCTTTACTACGGGATGTTGCAACGTAAGAATGTATGCTCATTTCAAGTGAAGGTCAGCGGCTTTGATTTTCAGCTCGCGGCCTGAAGAGGCCCACAACTCGCACTGGCAGTATAAGGTTCTATTGTTTTTTGACCTTGAGAGACAGGGACCATGCCGAAAGGACTTCATTTGAAGGAGGGGTGCAATAACGTAAGAGACGATAAGGCAGAAAATTCGGAAACTAGACTGAGTTTCATGTTAGTTCAGTATACGAAAAATCGTTGTCACAAGCACAGTGGGATTTATGGACTGCATTACGCAGAGACACAATGGAAATTGCAAATATAATGTAAGTAACTCTTTAGACGCTTTTATACCGGAATGAAGAATTAATGAATGGATGAATTAATGAATGAAGAGCAAGTAAAACGTTTGTGGGATCGTCTTTGTACCGGGCACATGGGCATGCAGGTCCACATTCCACATGCATGTAGACAAACAGTAGTTTTTCATTGTGTGTTAACCTCGATTTATTTTGTTAGTTTTCGCATTGATTTTAGAGCCGAACATACTCCAGTGCACTATCCTTGCAAGCAAATAGTTGCTGATCGCCCGTAATAAATAAAATGAATAATAGTAATAAAGATCGGCTGGCGAGACTATTTATAATTTTTATGTTTTCAAAACAGGTATATCCTACCCTACTGCTACTACCACCAGTTGCAGACCCCGGCAGATAGTTTTTTCAACCGCCAGCTGCAGCTTCTTGTAAACAACTGCACCACTTTGACGATCTTATGGGACGATCGCCAAGGGCCCATATGCCCTTACGCGGTACTAGCGGCTAGAAGCAACATATCAACCTTTACGCTGGCCTAGTGCCTAGTTGATGGAACAGCCTTGCGGTTCACCGTGCAACTAAAGTGCTTCTTTTAACGAAAACCAACACTCTGTGTACCATAAAGGAACAGCCCGTGACTCACGATAAAATGGAACAACATTTGCGGATAGAGAGAAAAGAAAAAAAAATCACATTCCGATTTAATATGCCAATTGCTGAATATTCTATAAACATTTAATGTCAAATAAATGTACTTTACCAAATGTACCGTGTTGCTGTTTGATTTTAAAGTACAGTTTCATATTCCGAATTGTGGCGTGCTGTGTTGTGAGTTCATCTGTGTTGGTTTCCGGGTTCTGTGTGAAGTTGCGTAGAAGATGGGGGTACACTTTTTCTTACCCCACTTCTGTCAAAGGGGACCCCACTCCAAAAAAAGACTCAGACGGTTGGTCAAGTCATCCATTTATCCAATTTCAGCATTCGCGAATGGGCATGACTTCCTTCACATTCAAAAGACTGCGCAGGAGTGAGCTGATAAGTATTAGGTCTGCATGGTTTATATACATTTTCAAATATCATTGGTTCCAATCTCTAGCACGTTCACAAAGAAGGAGTTTACATAAGCATAGCAGTTAGTCACGTAATCTTCTTCCGCCCCATCCCTCTTTCGCGCAGAAGAGTTCCTCGTAAACACACTCCTGGGGTGAGCTGATTAGCCTAAAACTGCACAGTCATTATGCCCTTCTCTGCATCTCAGGGGCACTCTTCGGGAATTCACTTCTGCTGTTCATGACTATTTTGTATCTGTCGTGTCAGGCCTTTACCACCCTCTGCCCTTCCCTTCTTCTTGGAATTTGACATCTGATTAACAAGAAAACAAACTTTGCAACACTGCCTGGTCGCACGCAATCACCCTTTTCTGCTCTGAGGCTCTACAGGATTCATCTTGCTACAACATGGGCAAAACCTTACTAATTTTTGTATCCCCAAAGACGACTGGGCACGTTTGCCTATGCAGCACAGTAACGTCATGGACAAAGGCGGGGAATATGAATATTTTGATAATGTCAAGCTCAGGGGCGGGGGATATGATTTAGTGCCGCAAAAGCAGGTCAGCCAGGGCGATGAGGCAAGTGATAGGATTATCACAAAATGGCAGCGCCCTGGTGCCTGTTTTCGCGTGCGTTTAATGGACGAAAACTCGGGTAAGGTCCATAGGAAATATTTCTAAAATCGAGTGACTTAGGCTTAAAAACACATGCCCGACCCATAGGGACAATAAAACATTTTGACTGAACCATTCCTTTAAAGAGCAGGGGTGACAGGCAAGACCCCCGTGGTACTTCACAGCCCAGATGAACGGGATCTGAGAGAAAAATCCCTATTTTAACCTGTTTACATTGGCCTGAAAGAAACAAACCGAACCATTTCATTTCTTGTTCAGAGACATTGCCAATTTCTCTCAGGTGGCTAAGCAGGATCGGATGGTCAACCGTGTCAAAGGCTGCGGAGAGATCCAACATGACCAATTATGAGAGATATCCACTGTCCGCCGCCTCTAGCAAATCATCCTGCACTGCCAGCAAACTGTCTCACGCCCAAATTTGTGTCTGAAACCGGATGGAAATGGGTCAAGTAGCGACTCCTCTATATACACCTACCGTTTGCTGGTAACCACTTTCTGAAGCAGATTACCTGACCATGGGAGCCCTGCAATTGGTTGATATTGTGTTGAGGTCGAGTTAAACAGATCAAAGGTGCTTTATGAATTATAAAGTTTGACGAGGGAGGGTGCATCGTATCTTGGGTGTGGTTGACATTACACGGATGTGTATGCCTATGAAAAAGCTCTCTGATGTAATGTTATAGTAGCATTTGTGTATGCGTGAATGCAATGAAACAATTCTGGATGTGGAGTTAACATAGTATTGTCGATAAGTTGTTGCAAAGAAATTGTAAAGGATGCATAGCTATTGTAGCTTGCACAGAAAGTATTATGGAGGTATAGTCATTTTAGCAATCGGAAGAATGCATGCAAAGTGTTGTGGATGTGCACTTATTGTAACATTGTGGAGAAATGCAGTCAAACAGACTGTAGTGGGTGCATAGTTATTGTAGTATTGCAGTAGTGCATGCAAACTAAGTGTTCAGATGTAGGAAGATAATGGGATCTGGCGAATATACCCACGTAAAACAGTATGAATGTATAGTTATGGAAGCAGCACAGTGCTATCTATGTACGGGGTAACGGATATGAAGGTACTATGTGATGTAAAGTGGCAAGATACTCTGCGTTCAAAATTTGTTTTCAAATTCCTAGTATTTTTGGGTGGTGGTGGGAGTGTGTATGGTTGTGTGTGTGTGTGCCTGTAGTATGTGTGCTGGAAAGAAAGGAGGTGTGTTGTGTGTAGGTGTGAGTGGGTGACGTCAGGGTGTCGGTGATATCATGAATGGAACGTGTGTGTGGGCGTGTATGTGGAGTGCCTATCCTTGGCATTCCACTGGGGACAGTTGGATAAGGTAGCCTGGGTGATGGGCACTGGTGTGTCCTTCTCCTTATAATACTGGACATACTGTATATAACTTAATAAAGGAACCTCTGTGTGAACATACCTGCCGGTGAAGTTTATTGTATAAAACAATGCCTCCTTTGCATTCTGTGCACCTTTATTGTCTGGAACATGCATCACCTCTCCAGTGTCATCCGCTCAACACAGAGCATCCCAGCAGACGCCTCGGAAGAATATGGCCTGAACCAACTGTACAGTGTGGTCGACACCCCCGAGCTCAGAGGGGAAAGGAGACAGGGAAGGGAAACGTTGGCCATCGGTAATCTGCTGCAATGGTACAAAGGACCATAGGAGGGGATACAATGTAACCATTACTGCCATGTCCATCCACCATAGCATTGCCGCAGCTAATTATGCTGTCATTTAAACGCATCTTCAAGTACAGGGAAAGCAGAGGTTAGAAGCTGATCTAAAAGGTCGCAAAATGTGCACCACTATCAGGTGTTCAGTTCATTGAACTTATTGTTGTTTAGAATTTAAAACAAATGATTTGAAACACCGACTGATACACATTAGTTAATTGTCGCCTAACAAGCACAAAAGAATATTCTAAGCATACAGGTGCGTATCTTTTAATGTTCGCTCAAACCACACGTATGACTCACTCATTTTTCTGAAATTCGTTCATGTTAAGATCTTGCAAGACCTACGAATGTGAGTTTTCAGGGACTCGTAATTTAATGAATTTTAATTGACAATGGCCCTCATTACGACCTTGGCGGAGAACCATGGTGCTATTTGCACCATGGTCCATGGCGCTAAGCTGCCAACTCCGCCATGGTGGTTGGCGGACTTACCGCCCCATTCCGACCTTGGCGGGGCGGTAAGTCCCCAATCCCCATTTACCCTTCCCCATTCCCATTTTTGCCCCATAGGGTATAATGGGAGTAGGGAAGGCGTTAATTACGCCACCGTAAATTACGGTGGCGTAATTAACAACAAGGTCCCTTAGCGCCATGGATTTTAACGCCTGCTAAAAGCAGGCGTTAAAATCACCATGGCGCTAAGGGAACTCGTACTCAGGCGGAAAGGGGCGCCATGGTTTACGCCGGCGTAAACCCCTTTCCGCCAGGGTCGTAATGAGGGCCAATATGTCCTATTTTCATAATTTCTATGATATAACAGATTGCGTTTATAAATGCGGAGACGCCTTGAAGCACCCTTTGCTGTATAGGTACATTATAAATACCCAATAAATAAATAAAATATATGTTTATGTGTTTTGGTGGACCCAAACAATGTATCAGTCACGGCTTTCCAATAATTAAATGTGTTGTTTTATAGACAGATTTTAGCTGGTTCTTTTAGCATTGTGTCCCCAATGAAAGTTTCACATTTCATTTGTTATCCTAAAATGAATGGTTACGTTGTTTAAAGTAGCAAAAAAGCAGAAATGATCAGCGCTCTCTTTGAAAGTGTGCTGTGCAGCAGCTGCCCAGATTGCGCTCTTGACTTGCTAATTTAATGGCAACATATGCTAAAGGGCGAGGCAATGACCACAGATAACCAAAGGCGGATGTTGAATTGTAGAATCTCAAACACCAATGTCGTGGTTCATCTGCCACACGTTTGGGAACTGAAAGGAAATTCCCCAGTACATCAGGAATGTTTGGCCATTAGCTACTCTCCTGAGCTGCCACACATCCTTTTCACATATGATCAGTGCTTAAAGTGGGCCGGGGCCTTCCGGGGCCAGGCCCCGGCAGTCTCCAAAAAGTGGGGCTGAGCCGGGGCCCTGCCGGGGCCCCGTCCCACCACCCGCAACATTGGCAGGATGCATTATGCCATCGAGGCCGCAGCCGCGACGGGAGATGCATGCGCCTGACATGAAGTCAGGCGATCTGACAAAAGTAGCAGCCAACCACAGCGACGCTGTGACTGGCTGCCACTTCTGTCAGTCATAGTAACTGCCGTTACTGTCCCTTTTTTTTCCCAGGTCGCAGAGGCGTCTTTAACCCTCGACGAACCTGGGGATTCCTCGACATATTTTGAGGTTTATAAAAGATGGCTTTGAAAGTACACATTTCAAGCCATCTTTTATAAAGCTTTGCCGACGGACAATTTTGTCCGTAGTCAAAGCTTTATAAAAGACGGCTTGAATTGTGTACTTTCAAAGCCATCTTTTATGAACCCGAAATGTTTAAGAAAGATGGCCTGAAAACTAGGCAAACCGTAGGGTATGCACACAGATATATATAAATGTTATATATTTGTGTGCGTACCTTACTATGGTGTGTGTACTGTGCAAGCCATCTTTTCTAAACATAGAAATATGTTACATATTTCCATGTTTAGAAAAGATGGCTTGCACAGTACACACACCATAGTAAGGTACGCACGCAAATATATAACATTTATATATATTTGTGTGTATACCCTATGATTTGCGTACTTTTTAGGCCACGCCCCTCCCACAAGCCACGCCCCCAAATGAGGGCCCCCCTCGATTTCTTACCCCACTTAAAGCCCTGCATATGATCCCAATGTTTGCGAATTGTTCGAACTACAATTGTTCGAATTACAATTGACCTTTGCACAATTGACCGAATTGTGAAGGTCAATTGTTACATATATGGGGGGGGAAACCCCCCGCAACCCTCCATTATATATATATATATATATATATATATATATATATATATATATATATATGTGCGGTCAATTGTGCAAAGGTCAATTCGGACCCTCGACTTTCGGTCAATTCGGTAATTTGAACAATTGTGTTTGAACAATTTGGGTAATACCGCTTACTCCACTACAATGTCCACATTCAGTACAGATGGTCATTTACAAAGGTCACACAATGACATAACCCTTGATGTGGGCCACAGTTACTCTGGCACGGTGGCATCAGGTGGAAGATAGTGTGGACAGATGCAATGCTGACATAAATGGTGTATATATATATATCACATGTGCGTGTTGTTATGTACCATGTTGACTAAGTTTGTGATCTTATTCACAGAGGAACATGACAGTCTTGAAGATAACGATGATGGGGAGGAATCCATGGAGGGGCCAATTGAGGCTGGACTAGACGCCTGGAAAGAGACCGACACTACACCTCCCCCATCCTACCACCTTCTACTGTACCACCATCCAGACCATGCCCTCCACGAGCACTACGAACCAGCTGCTAATTCACAAGTACCAGGAGGCCATCTCCACCTTCACTATGATTATTTTCACTGTGGCCCCACCCATTATCAAGCAGCTGAGGAAAGTAGACAGCCTGCAGTTGGCGAAGGGGATAGGAGATATCATCACTTCCCTGGAGCTGTCCCTTCCCGTACCAGGTTTGGCGGTTGCTGCTCCTGCACAACCATTGGGATCTGTGCCACCCCAGGGACAGACATCTACTGCTGCCCCATATCATCTACTCCTCTTCCTGCCATCATGGCTGACACTGTCTTAGCTCACCTTTCATAGAGACTGTCACACATAGAGGCAGCCAAAATACAGGTGTACGGGAATGGGAGGAAACAAATCGATGCTTTTCCTAACTGGGGGATACCCTGCTCATGGTACACCAGTACCTAGTGGCAATGCATCAAGATTTGGAGGCAGCAAACGGTGTGAGTTGGTAGAGGAGATACAAGCAGCATGACAAGAGGCTAGCGCAGCAGCAGACAGCTATGCTAGGCTTCGCGGAATGGTCAAATTGCCCAAGAGCAGGCCTTGACACAGCAACAGCGTGAAAGCCTATGATGGTGACATGGATGCTTGGCTAGCCTGAGACACAGCTTCCAGGCACAACCACATTACTTGCCATGCTGCTGGTGTCTCCTCCACACTTCTGAAAACTTTTCCACTGTAATGTCTCCCTTTGCTGCCAAATGATCGCGGTCAGCCGGTGGCATACCCAGTCCAATGGCCCCTTGACTGAGCTGCTGACAGCCTAGAACTTGTGCCTGTAATTTAGGCACCGTTTGTCGGGAGGGAGGGCTCCCCTACCTCTCCCTCCACCATCCCTTCCAGCACCCAGTCTGCCCCCTTATCGACTCACCATTCCTCAGTTCTCTGTCCCCATCATCATCACTTCTCCTGTTAGCTGTTTGCCACAGAGAAGGAATTAACAATCCCGTCCATTTTTCTTTAAATTACAATTCCTTGCGATCCAATGTGGTTTGAAGTTGTATTTGAGCTGGATATACTTCACAGGGTATTTTGTTTTGTCCCCCATTTGACTCTGCATTTTTATCCACCTTTGGCATTTGACTTTGAAGAACTCACACTGGACATTTGATTTCATCAAACTTACACCAGATTGTTTTTATTTGGAGCTCCTGTCCTATCATGGCCATGACTCCCATCCTCCCAGTCTTCCTCATCATCAGCCTTATAGGACATGGGCTTATTGTTTCCAATAGTGAAGTTGTGAAGCATGCAACACGTTGTCACAAAAATGCAGACATGATCTGGGCAGTACATAAATGCACCATTAGTCCTGTGAAGACACCAGAAGCTGGTCTTGTAATTGGGATACGGGCGTGGGTGTCTTCAGAATTGTAAAGGTGTTTGTTAAGTGTGTTATCATCTTGGTATTTATTTTTGACTGTGCTTGTTTACATTCCTATGCTACTAGCTCTCCATGCTTTAATACGGTTGCATACACTTGTTATTGTTGTTGCCAGAGACACTTGGTGCATGTCGCATCCAGGTGTAGATAGGACTGAGCCCGGTGCCTGTCATAACTGTTGAAGGGACTATGGTGGAAGGATGGTCTCAAATTGAATGATGCATGCAACCAGTTTTTGCAACTTACCTCTGTCTTTGTGGTGACTTCTGAACGTTACAATTTGGTGATGAACTGAACCGAGGTCCTCGTGTCCTGTCCTTCAGGTCCACAGCAGGGCGAATCCACCAATGCCATCAGCTGCATCATTACACTTGGATTGATGCAGCTGTCACAGCCTGCTTGTGCTGGCGGGCGAGCTGCAACGGCGGTGCAACCCCACACATCGTCAACGTGGGCAGAATTCAGCTGTGTGGCAAGTTGGATCAAAGGTATGTGATGTAAAAAGACAGCCCCAGAGTGACAGAGATGGAGAGGCCATGCTAGGCCCTTATTGTGCGAATGAATCTGGCTAATGTAAAGTCCCATTGAATTGTAAAAGCCAGTACAAAACATTGTTTTATGATATAAGGCCTAGTGAATGAATAAAAAAGGGCCTATTGCGACTTTCGTAAAATACAAAGACACCAAGTTGAAGGAGAGTGTGCCTTAGAACTGTGATTGTAACTGTGTCAAATGGATGCAAACAAAAAGACACAGGTGCTGCAGATGCTGACTTCCTGTAAACTGGGAAAAGGCACCTTTTTGCAGACTCAAAACTGCAGCGGTACATATGTGAAAATATACTTCGAAAGGAGTGGCATTTGAAAAATACCAAGGAGCAATGATGTCTAACATTTAAGAAATAGAGTCACGGGACAGATTGTGTTTATCAAGAATGAAGAGACTTAATTTTCATCATATACGACAGCATGTAAAGAGAAAGCCCTATTTAATTTTTGTAGAAGTGAACACTGGTTTCTTATGTAACTACGGTCTATCTGTGTAAATAATACCAAGAGTGGGCTTATTTCTGTTCAAGCATTCTGTAAAGAAAGAGTTTATTTCTTTCCAGCAAGCCTGGATGCAATACAAAATGTCATGTGTAAATATGTTTCTTAAATTTTAATGCTATTTCTCAGAATTGTGCATGTAACTGAACTGGTTGTATCTCGAACTGTGACCCCCCAGAGTTTTGGGCTGGGTTTATCAAGGAAATAGGCCTGGAGCTTCAGTTAAAAATATAATGAAATGTAGCAAGAGAGATCTGAACTGCGGTGATGCGGATAACACAGCCAGCAGAAATGACCTATAAGGTCAGGTCTCCCATTTAATGTGCATTAGCTTCGAACAAAATTCTTTGAAGCCCAGAAGGGGAAGGTATGATCACATGGGCCAGCCAGATGTCCTGATCAGGTCATAGAAGGGACATTGACCCTAAGTTTTGGTGGGGGCTATCTGAAACTGAGGGACCCATGTGATGCAGTCTCATTGATTAACATTGGGACACCTTTTCTTTAATTAAAAGAGAATTGTATGTTCCAGTGAGCTCATTCCAGATTCAGATTGAAGGGTATAAAAAGCCCATCGGGACCATATAAAAACACATTTTGTGTGATGGATACAACTTGAGTTATGAGAAAAATTATGATTCCAGCCTTCCAACTCTGAGGGAATAGAAAGCTGTTGTGATGATAGGTTATGGAAGGAAGGTTTGAATCAGGAAGGGGCAGATGTGTGACTATTTCGGCTCAGGAGTAAATCGATAAAAAACGGCAGCTCTGCCCAGGAAGGGCACGCCATAAAATATAGAATTCAAAAATATATATGTGTTGGAAATTATCTGAAGAATCAGGGTAGCTGCAACGTTGTTAGATTTTCAGAAACCAAAAGTGTAAAACTTCCTGTCATTTTGAAATTATGTATTTTTCCTCCACCCTCAGTTTACATACCCCATACCTCCCAACTTCTGGTCCTATTAGCAGCCAGTAGGCGTCTTCAAGTTGAAGGGAGAAAACTGGCCGATCTGCAGCGTGGGAAATATGAGAATACTGGAGTGTCACCAGCCCCATAAGAGCTCAGTTTTCTATCTGAGAGGGGCTGACTTGCTGATCTTCTTTGACTTTTTGACTCTTGGGACTTTTCTTTAGACTTTTGATTTTTCCCTTGACTTTCCCAACCTATTGCTGAAGGTAGTCTGCTTCTGGACTCTTGCAGAGAACTACCAGTGAGGCAGGAATACTACCAAGGCCGTACAAATTGTGTGTGAGACAGAGACTGGGAAATCTAGAAGCTAGCTGGGCCTGCTATGTGAGGAGCCAGAGGAAGTATGGGTGCTGAGGACTACCTTTGACCAAAACCTTTGACCAGATCTTTGTTGTCCTCAGAGGAACCCTGATGTTTCTGTGGATGGTCCATAACTAAGGCCTGCCATGTAAGTAGATATATCCCAAAGCTAGCAAAAGTGTGGGGGGGATGGCCTGCCTTAAGCTCCATCTCGCATAGCAGGTAGGGGGTGGAACTGGGGAGACCCTTGGCACATTTTTATTAAATCTAATTCAAATTAATTCCACTTTACAAAATTATCCTATCCATTTAAATTGAATTGTGTTGGGAACTGCTGGCCTTAATCCTTTTAATTAAATTGTGGGGAGGGTGGAAGCTGTGAATTCAAGTTAAATCAATGAATTCCCATGTAGAAAATCACAGGATGAGTGATGTTAGAGTTCAAAACTAACAAAGTTCATGCCCACTGTGTTAGAGCTGGCATAGACAATCAAGTACTTGGGTGACTCTCCCTTTCTGAAACACCTGTCTTCTGTAAATGTTGCCATTCAATTGAATGTAAAGGGTGCAAATTGAAATGTCCCATTAATTTACTTGTATCCCAAAACAATGTTCCCAAAGCCCTGCATTTTATGCAAATAAAAAGCCCAACATGATTTTCCCATTGAGTTCCTTTCCTGACTTTGCCTTTCATGCAAATAAAAAGCAATTTTTCCATTGACTTCTGTGACAACTCTGCGGGCGGGTGCCATCCCGCACGGCAGGTCTGACCTGCAGGACGGGAGGGCACCCACCTGGCAGAGTTGAAGTGTGCCGGTCCCGAAACAACAGTGCCGGTATGCTTACCAGCACCGTTGCTTCCAGACCGGCATACTTATAATGAGTCCCATATATTCTTACTATACACCGGCCTGGTTCCTAGCTCATTGGTGGTACAGAGGGTATTTGTTGGGGTGGTGCAAGATGGGTTGGTGGGCTCACTAAAGGTGCGCCACCCGGAGTTGAGAGTGACCGCCTGATTAATCGTGACAGGAAGGGACACTTTGACGTCCTGTAGTTGACAGGCAACCAATGCAGTATCATATTCTGTAGGAATCGCTTCTCTGAGTAATACTTTTCCCATGCCTGTTGCATCACATCAGAGGAAAGTACTGTGCAATAGCATGGTTGGCAATGGCCTAGACAGTACTGTGGTTTGCGGTCTCTCCCTGATGTGGCCATTGAGGAAGGAAATGATAATGGGCCAGTGTGCTGCATGGTCCAATGCTGAGGCTAGCAGGACAACATCCACTTTCTGTCCAGTGAAGTTGCCTAGAGAAGCAGTGGTTAGGCTGCTGTAGTAGTTCCTCACAGGCGAAATTTGCTTTCTGGAGCTTTGCCATCCACGTTCCCTGTAGTTGCTGGTTAGACATTCCCCTGTTTGGTGATATTGTTGTGGAGTATGAGCGGCACCCGTACACATTCCAGGGTGAGAGAGTAACGCAAAGTTGGATTAGGGCCTCACTCTGCCGCCACTGGGTGGAATTCCTTTCTTGTGGGGTTGGAGTAGGGTGCCTGCATCATGAGTACTCTTCCTGCTCAATTTTTACCCACTCCAGGAGAGCCAGTATTAAAATGGGATACCTGGAAGGGGGATTTCCAGGACTATGTGCTGACCATACATGGCCCCACCTTCAGCAAAGACCGTCGCAGGGCACTAATCATTCATAGTTTGGGATTTCTTCCAAAGTTGTCAGTCTCTGGTGCATGACCAGGTGAAGGAGAAGATCCCCCCAAAACATATTAGACAATACTGAATAAAATGGACAAACATTTTGAGAGAAAGATTAGTATTATCCTTCAGCATTATTATTTCAGCACCAGAGATCAAGGTACAGATGAGTCCATTGAAAACTTTGTCACACCACTTAGGGAACTGGCTTTGAAAAACTGAATCCCAAAAGCTTGAGTTACAAAATTGCAAAGCCCACTTTTTTGCATTTTGTAACTAAAGCTTTTGTGATTTTGGTTGTCCCCTGCTGTGCATTTAATGTATGTGGGGGACACCCTGGCAACCCCTGCTGCCCATATTACTGAACTAGGGGAGCTGGGGACATCCCCGCAATACCCTCTCCCTTTGTTTGGTATTATGGGCTTCGGTCTTTTTTACCATGCCATATGCGCACCAAATGCGCATTCTACTTTTTTTTCAAACTTTTTATCTAAAACGCTGGTCATTCAGTCCAACTTTGGTCCTTCCTACAGTGAAAGATTGGGGGAAAATGTATGCTGAAACTGAAAGAAGATAAGACCTGAGAAGGGATCTGGGCTAAAGGGGATCCCAGGTTAGAGGAGGTTATTGACATTGTTAAAAGACTTCAACACAAGCTAGCATGTGTCAAAGAACTTGAGAAGAAGGAGCACAAAGTCTCTGTTTTACAGGCTATTCCTGCTCCCCATGATATCAGTACTCATCCAGGTCTGCTATGACATCTCAGGAATTCCAGGCACTCCAGGCACTCAGCACTTGGACACAAATAATACATAGGAGACCAGAAGTAGAGAGAAATGGGCTGTAATGCAAACACACCAGTGCATGGGAGGGTGCTCACTGCTTCACTCCCCCCCCCCCCGTCCCAGGCCTGGCTCATCCTTATATACAAATGGAGTGGATAAATCCATTCTTCACCTATGAAACAGTAAGTGTATAACAAAAAGGTCAATTTCGAAGAACAACCTGCAGTTGCGAAAGGCATGATCATAACTGCAAAGTAGCCTCTGGCAGCCTAGGGATTTCAGTCTGCAGCGCCATCACTGTGTACACTCTCAGCCGGGCCCTGAATTGGCCTCATCAGCCTGAGGCATCACACATTTCACATCTCAGCTCAGCTTTGCTCTGCGCTGTCACCTCGCCTGGCATGGGTGTTTCAGCTGTAGGCCAGTCTGTTAGGCTAGTCTACTTGCATCCAATGTGCCTCAATGAAACCAAAAGAAAGTGCAGTATCAGCGAAGGTAACACTCCATGTCAGTGAACTTCCCCCACTCCTGTAAAAAAAGGAACCCCGTCCCAGGGAGGGTCCCCGCCAAGAAGGTGGATCAAGCAGAAAATCAGGAGCGCTGAGCCCCTGAGATGAAGGGTTAGGGGGCCATGGTGAGGAGGTGTTTTTGCTGTGGAAGCACTTTCTAATGTGATAATTCTATAGAGTGTCCTGGTTTCACTACCATTTGAAATAAGTGTGGAAGGAAAGGGCATTATGCTCTGTGTGGTGAACATTTGTCACAAATAGGAGTCAAAGAGATAACGGGAGAGTAAGAATGTGAGTATGAAGAAGTAGTGAGCATGAAGGATGAGTGTTGTGAGGTGAGTTGGTCAGTGAGTGAGCTTGGTATTGAAAACAGTGAAGACAAAAAACCTCATGCTGAGGTTCTGTTATGGCGTGGTTTGTATGCTGGTTGACTCTGGGTCAGACTTTACGATAATAAATCGTGACACTTGGCAGAAGAAATTTGTAAGAGCTAGGCTGTGCCCACCTCGCATCAAGGCCAGCGGCTATGGTGGCGTACACATTGGTATATTTTGATAATTTGTTGCAGCTTTAGAGTGCTTATAGAGATTCATAAAAGCTAAGGTCTATGCCTCTGGAAAAGGGGGGTTCCTACTAGAATGGTACCAGCAAAGTGCTAGAAGCATTATCATACATCCTAAGGTTCCTGGTAGCATTGCTGTGATTTGCTCTTTCCCAGTAGGTTGTCCTGTGGATGGACATGAGGAGGTATTCAAGGACACCATCGGATGTCTGCAAGGATTTCCATACAAGCTAAGGTTGAAAAGGGATGCGTTTCCCATGATGGCTAAACACAGGTGTGTTCCCCTGGCGTTGAGGGGTGAGGTGTCGGAAGAGATTAGAAAATTGGATTCAGAGGGAATCATTGAGGAAGTAGAGGCCTCAGAATGGGTGTCTCCGGTGGTGGTAGTTTGTAAGAACATTGCAAGTGTCTGTCTGTGTGTTGACCTTTGTGGTCCCAATAGGTGTGTGATTGTGGATAGATTTTCATTGCCCATAGTTGGTGAAGTGGTTAGTCTCACTACACCAAGGTATTTAGCACCTTGAACTGGGCACTGATCATAAGCTATTGGTTGCAATTTTCACTTCCAATGGGTTGGATGGTGTATCACGCAGGATTGCGAGTTGGATCACCTTCCTTCAAGACCATGGGCCTCATTACGAGGTGGGCAGTAAGGAATTTCCGGCACCAGTAAGGGCACCGGTGCCGGTAATCCCTTACCGCCCTACTACGACGTCCCTTAGCGGGTCCCTTCCTTAACGCTTGGTTTTACCAGGCGTTATGGAAGGGACCCTTTAAGGGACTTCAGAGCTAATAACGGTACCGCAATTTGCAGTACCGTTATTACCACCTTCCCCCTTCCCATTGAGCCCTATGGGGGCTGAAATGAGAATGGGGAATGGCTTTTTCAATGGGGAGTTACCGGTCCCGCAAAGGTCGGAATAGACCGGTACGTCCCCATTGAACGGGACCGGACACGGTACCGGTATTGGAGGTAATCATGGCGCTAATAGCGCCATGACTACCTCCAACCTCATAATGAGGGCCCATGATTTTGAGGTGGAGTTTGTGCTAGGAATGGAGAACATTATCACAGGTTTCCTGTCTCGAAGTAGTTGGGGTGTGGCTAAGTCAAATGAGGGTGAGGAAGATTCCTGCCATGAGGTATTTGTTGTTTGTGATGGTATAGTGGCTGAACGAGTCTGGGAAGTGGCCAGTGAGGATGATGCAGAGTTGAACAGGGTCAAGGAAATGATTGGAACCAGTTGGCCACAGTGGACTAGTGAACAGGGTCTTGGTGCATTTCACAAGATCAGAGATGAACAGAGTGTTGAAGGTGGGCATGTGTTAAAATCAGGATGCATTGTTCCCCCTGTTGGAGTCAGGCGTAAGTTGTTGAACTCGGCCTATGAGGGGCATCTCGGAATGACAAAGATGAAGGGTCGCCTAAGATCTGACTACTGATGGCTTGGACTGGATAAGAAAGTAGAGGAATTGGTAAAGGGGTGTAGTGTCTGTATAGCCTCGGAAAAGGCATTTAGGACTTATGTACAGCCTCTTAAACCGCTGGATTTCCCTGTGATGACATGGGATTTTGTTGCAATGGACATACTTGGTCACATTGTGTCTAAAAGGTGGGTGAAGAAGTATGTCACTGTGCTTGTGGACCTGTACTCGAAATGGGTGGCGATTAAAGTGGTACAGGAGTCTGACTCAAGAGCGGTAGAACAGTTTTTGGACCAAGTGTTTCAAAGGGAGTGCTTCAGAAGTAAAAGTCTTACGGACAATGGGTGAAGTTTACCTCAAAGATTATGTGGGACTTCCTAGCAGGAATAGGAGTCGTGCAGAATAAGACATCTCTCTTTTATCCTGCCGCCAATGGGGTGGTTGAGCGTTTCAATCGGACGCTCAAGCAGAGGGAGGAGTATGTGTACAAAGTTGTGTTTGCGTACAGATTGGCCCCACATGTCACCACTTGGTTGGTGCCTTTTGAAGTTCTGAGGTGGAGAAAGGCATCTACTTCTATTTGTCCCCCATGGTTGCGTAGGATGAGGTTTGTGGATTGGGATGAGGATGCCCTGAGAGAGAGAATAAGGTCTAAGAATGAAAACATGAAGGAGAGGTTTGTAGAGGAAGGTGACAGAATGTGAGTGCTTAGACCCATTGGCGTGATTAAGGGTTAGAGTAAATTTGCAGGACTGTTGCAGGTTAAGAGGATTATGAATGATGCTTTGGTGTTGGTGTTGGAGGAATCTGGAATAAGGGTGACGTGGCAGTGGGGAATGTGAGTTCACTCTGTGTGGTGTGAATTTTTGGAAGGGTGCGGGTTGTGTTATGTGTGTTACCGTCTTGTTATTTATTTATTTCTGACTGTGCTTGTTTACATTCCTATGTTACTAGCTGTGTATGCTTTAATACTGCTGCATACACTTGTTATTGTTGTTGCCAGAGAAACTTGGTGCATGTTCTAAGTTCCATCCAGGTGCATATAAGTCCGGACCACGGTGCCTGTCATGACTGTTGAAGGAGCTATGATGGAAGCAGCGCCTCAAACTGAATGATGCATTGAACCAGTTATTTAAATTTACCTCGGTATTTGTGGCGGCTTCTGAACATTACAGTGTTGCCAGGGGCTGACTAGTTGCTGTAGTGATATCATGAGCCATTGGTGCATTGGGTATCCAGAGTCACAGATGGAGGATACAGGAGAATTGTGATTGTCATTCTTGCACTTTAGGAAATTGTGATGACTTGAGGCCCTGTATGCAGAAATGTGTTTAGGACATGCGTTGCAATATGAATGTTCACATGCTTCTTGGTAGCGCAATTTAGACTCACGTTAATGTCAAGGAGTGGGATTTGGCATCTATCTGAAGCCCATTTTAAGACTATTGCATTGGTAATGTTGCAAAATGTCCCCATGCATGGATGTCTGATCTCCATATCCCATGCCTAAGTGGAATATCCAGTCATGTGTTTTTCCTTGCATTCTGTGACCTGTGGAACTACATTTGGAATAGATGTAAGGAACTGTAAGACCCTGAAAGCAAGTAATGGGCTAGGACGGACTGCCACATGCATTGGTATGTGTTAGAAGAAGCCACATTTTCCATGGAGGAAGTGTCCCACCATATTTGTGTGCTGTCGCACAGATGTAAGCACAGTGTAGGATGTAGTAGGGAAACAGGCAAGTTAAGTGTGTGCTGGCATGCACTTGTGAGGTGATGTGCTTTCAATGACACACCCAGAAGCCATGCCCTGTTTTGCTGCAATCCGTCCAGGATGCCTAACGGGATCATGGAGTAATGGTTGAACAAAGCCGATTGCGCATATGCGCACCCGAGGAAAAGTGAGCATCAGGGACAATCTACGCATAGATGCTGTGCTGCATGGGTCTGTTTCTGAAGACCTGCTGTCTTACCCTATGTGGTAAAAAGTCAACATGTGTGCAGTCCAGGGCCCCAACAATGTCAGGGCAACCCATAATTCCATTAAGATGTGGCTTTATACAAATAGTTACCGGGTCACTGTGGAAGGCATGTGGTGCTGTATCTGTCTCATCATGGCGGTCAAAGCATAGATGGGCGATGCAATGTGCCAGGGCCCCAGTATGCTAAAATATGCCTGTAGCACAGAAGTGCAGGACAGGAATAGGAACAGCTTAATTGCGAGGGATAATGTCGTGTTCTACCTGTTGAGCTCAAGTCTGCCTTCAAATTCAGCCAGGAGACTTAAGATGGTGGGCAGGTCCAAGTGGTGAGTGTCCCACCTAGACCTATTGGTCAGTGAGGTCTTGATGAGACAGCCCGGGCCAGTAAAGCATGCGTTTGTACAGCCTTCAAGTTCTCTTATGCCTCCTCCTTGCCTGGCACTGCTGTTAGGGGACTACAAACAGGATGGCGGGTTGCATGGGTCAGCTATAGGGCAGGCAGATGGTTTGACTGCTGGGGGTGCTACTGCAGTTATCTCAATAGAGTTCATACAAAGGTTTACTAGACTTGCATCAGGTAGTGCATTCCACATGTGGTGAACCTGTGTTGAGCAGGTATAATGTGTATGTGTAAATGCTGATGGTAAAACATTTGTAATAGTGCCTCATTCTACCCATTGTCATATTTTGCATGTAGATTTATCATGCATAATAACTGTGTATTTTGAGATACTGACATTGCAAATGTAGTGCGTGCAGTTTGAACAGCTCGCACGACCAGGGTGTACGCACATGCTCCCAGGGTGATGTGCCCAATCTTAATTAGTGTCTGTGCCATTAGTCTTGTGTGTGCACAAAACATGACTTAAATATATATGCATAGTGCATCCACGTCTTTTTTACATCACATGTAAATGATATGGGAATCCCCTAGTAGGTATCCAAAAAGTTCCAATAGGCAGGCAGTGAAAATAATGCCTACCTACGAAGAGGTAGCAAAGATGTCCTTATGATTATTACCATATGGAAGCACAATAGTCCTCCTAATGTAACCTTGCTATTAGGTTGTACCTAGTTTTAAGAGTCACTTATAAACCATACCTATTGCATTGGAGTACTGCTAGGAGGTAGATGACATGTGAAAAGGGACTTACAGCTTGTGGGTGTTGTTTCGCTATTTACCACCCATTGGCTACCCAAGGATATGCTAATCTCTAAGGTCATTCTCACCCACTGACAGTCCCTTTTCACCTGAGATCTCTTTGGGCTAGCACTGTCAAGAAGTAACATCAAACTGAAACCTGCCAGTGTTATTTTGACGTAGTCTGCTGAAAGTTAATGCCAGCTTAATTGCAGGTGTAGATGAACTACTGGTGTAATACAAATAACTTAACCAAGTGTGACTTGATTTATATGGGATAAGTGTACTGAGGTCCTGTTAAAAGTAAGCATTTACAAAGCCAACAACCTTGGCTCGTGTATAGCTATTAGTTGGGTATTTACCAGCCACTGCTATAACATATGCAGGTAATCATGCCATTGTCAACTGTTAGCATGCCTACCCCATTCCTGCACAAAAGCAAAAACTGTTGGCTTTCAAAAGCCTGTTTCTGTTGATAATGTACTCTAGCTTCATTCTGAAAATGAGGAATTTAAACTGGAAAAACGTGAGAATACACGTGTGGATATTTTTTGTATTAAAGCTCAGAACCAAGGAACGCTTCCCATATTTATAAATACACTTTTTTTCTTGCAAACATCTGTGATTCACCTAAAGTAATAGGGAACCCAGTAGAGTCTGTATAATTAGAAGGCAATGATCTGGAGGTCCAATCAGCATGATAGATACCAATAAGAGGCTTAGAGAAACACTACAGGCAGACAACATGCCATCAGACCTAACAGAAAGTCCAAACTCATCCTCCCCACTGTGTGTGAACTATGTCATCACTCTGACGGCTATTGAGAAAATTAAGTCGTGCTCCCCTTCGGATGCCATCCCCTTATGGGTTATGAAAGAGATCACCCCTAATCTGTTATCAGAGATTACGAATGCTATTGATGATTCCCTTCAGACAGGATCTATCCCACGGGAACTGAAGTCAGCCAGGGTAACTCCCCTCTTGAAGAAACCGACCCTGGATCCTGCTACTCTTTTCCCGTTTCCCGGGCAACGTTTGCCCTATTTCTCTTCTTCCCTTCTTGGCTAAGCTCTTAGAGTCACTGGTGTCTCCTTTGTTATCAACTTTTCTTGAATCTACTAATCTTCTGGACTCAGTTCAGTCTGGGTTCCATCCTGGTTGAGGCACGGAGAGTGTTCTTGTTGCGATTTTGGACGACATGACCAGGCTAGTGGATGCTGGTGGAGTGGGGGCCCTGATTCTGCTGGATCTTTCAGTGGCTTTTGATACGGTCGATCACTCCATCCTGCTATCCCGTCTTGCCCAGTTTGGTATCTCAGGGCAGGTGCTAGCAGGTTTAAGTCGTTCCTTGCAGATCGTACACAGACTGTCGCGATGCCTCCCTTTCTTTCTACTCCTTGTCACCTCAGCTGTGGGGTGCCTCAGAGCTCCTCCTTGTCACCTATTTTGTTCAACGTTTATATCTGGGCCCTTGTGTGTCTCATCCGCTCCTTCTGTGTCAGATGCTACTCGTACGCCGACGACACTCAGATACTGATCCAATTAGACTTTGACCAGTCTGAAGTGTCGTCCTGCCTACCCGGTTGTCTGAGAGCTGTTGGAGACTGGATGAAACACAACTGGCTCAAGTTGAATGGTGATAAGACTGAGGCGATGGTGGTGGGTTACCCCCCTAATCCCACACTTTGGGTGTCCTCCTTCTGGCCCCCCCTCTCTGGGACCCCTGCCGTCCCCGGTTAAAAAAGTAAAAAATCTGGGTGTCGTGTTATTGGCCTCACTGTCTATGGACCACCAAGTCACTGCTGTATGCCAGGCTGGTCACTTCCAACTTAAAATGTTGAGGAAGGTAATGCCCTTGATCCCAGCTCCACTGCATCCCCCAGTGGTAGCAGCTTTAGTTTTATCACGGATAGACTATTGTAATTCTCTGTATTTGGTCCAACCCAAGAGCTTGATTAAACAGCTGCAACGGCTACAAAATTTGGCTGCTCGGGTAGCCACTGATACTCCTTATGGAGCTCACATCTCTCTGGTGCTGCAGACTCTCCACTGGCTCCCGGGGGCCCAGCGGGTGGAGTTTAAGGCCTTGCGTATTGTTCATCGTGCCCTTCATGATCAGGGAGCGGAATATCTCCAGGCCAAATTCACCCACTGCCTTCCTGCCTGCAACCTTTGCTCTGTCAAAATTGAACAGCTTTTGGTGCCTAAACACAGTTGCGACCAGTTTGGTGGTTAGGCTTTTTCCATCACTGTAGCTGCTTTGTGCAATAGTATCATGCTTGCCGTGAAAAAAACCTAACTATCTGGAGTTTACAAAGAGGGTTAAAACACACTTATTCTGATTCTACTAGGCATCTGTTCTTGCTCTCATTAGCGCCATGATGCCTTCGGGCGACTGTGCGCTTTATAAGATAACATAACAAACATAACATCTATAGTATGATGCTGAAATTCAGAAGAACCCTAAAACCTACACAAGGGGAAACCTGAAGTAACAGGGAAGATATTTGATGCAGTCCCCTGCCTGACCATCCTGGTGGATATTTGGGTCGTCAAGAGGGCCAGGTACAGCCAGAAGCTTGGTATGGCAGGGAGAGGATCCCCTAGATAGGCCTTCCATGCGATCCATGAAAGGTAAAGGTTTGTCCTATTATCATCGTAAAAACTCTTGCTCCATTAAACAAATCAAGGAGTGACGACCTTCAGAGCTAGCAACTCTTACAGGCTTAGCTTTTCTAACATGGGTACTAAACTATCATATATAAACTACACAAAGAAAGAGAGGGATACGAACTAGGAATGAGAAAAGGACTCCACTCCTATACAGATAGGCCAAGTGAGTCCACCTAGAGGTAGGTTCCAAGGTGTGGCAACCAGATATAGGACTGTTAAGGGGGATGTACAAATCAACTCATGTATCACAAGAAAACTGGGGCAAAGCTACAGAGGAGATGCCCAAGAGCCAATCCCTACACAAGCTGCTTGAAGAGACACTTAACCAAGGTCCCATAGAAAGGAGGTAGAGAGAGAGAGAGAGAGGGAGGGAGAGAGAGAGAGAGAGAGAGAGAGAGAGAAAGAGAGAGAGAGAGAGAGAGAGAGAGAGAGAGAGAGAGAGAGAGAGAGAGAGAGAGAGAGAGATACTGGAAGGGCAAGGGTGTGGCTGACAGAGATAGAACAGGCCAAACGGAAGGACAAGCCAACCCAAAATCCCACATCAGGGCTGTAAGCCACCCATAGTGATGAAGCCCAGCAGCCAATCCCCAGCCACCTAAGGAAACAGATCAGAATTCCCTACACCAGAGAGAGGCTAAAAGGCAAGCCAGAGCCCTATATCAGACATGACCTGTGCCAGAAGGCTAGAGAAGTTAGGAGGAAAATCTCATTCGAAACTGCCTGGAGAGGTGAACAGAAGGAGCTGGAGACTGAGGGTGGGACACCAAGGGGGAGAAAGGAACTGGAGCAGGTGGCGGGGGAACCTGGACACAGATAGAGTGAGAGGTGGTGAGAGGCTCAGTGAGAACCCTGTCAAGAATCTAGGGAAGCCTCTATTCTTCCAATGACTCTAATCCATAGTAGAAGGCACAATCCTATTGACCCCACGTACTCTGTCTGTTAACTGGTTGTACCCCAGAGATGAGACTCGGGACAAGGCTCCCCTTGTGGAAACCAGAAGAAGGGTATGGTAACGCTTTAAGGTGAAGACTAAGCACCAAGAAAAAGATACCCTGAGAAGACTTGACTAAAGAAGAAGGGTGCAGTAATTTGTAAACCTGAGACTATAAGCATTTGGGTAATTGCCTTAACCTGCTGGAAGAAACTTGGCCCTGGAACTACAGAGAACTGAGAGAACATTTTATTTGGACATTCTTCAACTTCCCTGAGACCCTGATTTTTTAGTTGGCATGAAGAACAGCCCACATCCAGGAGAATCATCATCCTAGCAGCACTGGATTCATTAAAAGCCTTCATTTTCAATATTTTCTCACAAATGATTATGCTGCACCAAATAAAGCTTTTGTTAATCACAACATTATGTCGGGCCTTTTGGTAAAGATCATTGTCAACCATGTGACAGTACAGACACACATGCGCAAGTACACATGCACACACTTTCACACTGGATGCATTTTTTTAAACACTTTTCTGCCACCTGGCTCCTCACCCAGCTAGATCATTTCCACCAGTCCCTGTGCAGAAACACGAAGCTGGAAAAGATTTTGATTGGCATTGTTCTCTCTTGCGCCTTGGGCCCCACCACCACATAACCCATAGAAAGAAAAGAGCTGGGTATTTAAATAGACAACATCATCGCCTGCTATGAACTGTGCTCCCTTGCTCTGCCTATTGCCTGCAGGAACAGAAGCCCACCAGGCTGCCATCTGGGGCAGTAGCACAATTAAGGGTAGACGTCCCTGTCTCAAAGGCTATCAATGAGTATTTCTTTATGGTCGACCACCTCTTGCCCTAACAGTGAAGACCAGCAAAGACGCAGCCACTATCGTTTAGAGCGAGTACTACTCTATTCAACAATGGACATGCTAAGCCCGTCACAGGTGAGGATCAGCCTCTTCAACCCACGAGGGTGAACCAGGGGCTCGCCATTATGAGTATGAAGCCACACCATTGGTAACCATGTCTTTTCGCTGTTCTCCTTTTTGAATTTCTTACCGGTTTAGAAAACTGCACTTGTAAAGTTGCTAGCATCCAGGATTACATATGTGAACAAACCTCTATAAAGGAGAGGATAATCTGGACATGTTAGTGTTAACATCATGTGCACGACCTTTTAATAGGTATGCTCTATTCACATTGAGCATTGGCTAGTCTTTATTGAGTTACTGTTTTGATAAATGAATGAGATGGACCAGCGACTAAAGGGTCCCTTTGAGACTTTTTTTAGATACATGGATTGTATACTGCTCCATTTGCAACCTGCTCACAATACTCTGCATTTTCAACAACTGTATGGAGGTTGACACCTGATGGTCGGTCTGCTGCATGACCTCCGGTAGGTACAGGTATCTGCCTGAGACCTTAATAGTGTAAATCATTGATATTAGCCAGCATTAACTGATGTGTGTGTAGGGACCAGAGAAACAGTGTAGGTCTTTTCCACGCTTGTTCTCTTCCTTAAGGTTTCACCTAGGATTGACTGCTTGAACCTGATGGGACTTCTAGATAACCCATGACCCCTAGTTAGCACCATTAATGAATTTGGGTGCAGATGTGGGTGGGGTCTTCTGAAAGTGATTGTCCCAATGCAGTGATTGAGAAATATGTTGTCCCTTTAGATAAAGGGAACATGTTCAAAGTCATGAAACCATTCAAAATGATATTTAAAATGCCCTGATGAAGAATAACCTGCAACACCATTAAGATATAATAATTTTCAGAACCGTGGTCCTAGGGTCAAAATGAATAAATGTCTTGAGCAATTAAGGGCCAAAAATTGATGCCTGAGTCTTAGGTGCAATGGCTAAAATTGCACTGAGAGAGATTACAACAGGCGTTATTACTAGTTTAGCGGTATTCCAGCAGTAAATCTGCCAAAATACCACCAAACGGAATTAACTTAGTGCCACTTGGTCCTGTGGATTTACCATAGGATTACAAGGTGGTAGGGCAGTGTAAGTCCCCATTTCTGGAGTCTATAGGACTCCATGGGAATGTTGGTAGAATTACCATTGGTAGTAAGTATGCCAATGTTTGCCGGTAAGGTGGAGGATTTACCTCCAGCTTTTTGCTGGAAAAAAATACTTCACCTTACCACCAAACCTACAGTAAGACGGTGTGGTAATGCAGCGGGAACACGGCTGTAACTGAATTACCGCCAGTTTCACTGCACCCCCCCTACTCGTAATGAGGCCCTATTTTTTAAAACGTCATCAATCCAATGCTGGTTGTTAAATATTGTTTCGGTTTTAAATGCGTGATTATGTTTTAGTTGCATGAATGGCGTGTGAGTGAGATACGAAAGTGGAAATTAATGGACTTTAAGTGGAACTTCTGGTGTTAATAGTGGCTGATGACACATGTATGTAATGTAGTATGTTATGAATTTGTATTTGAATATAAATGACATTTGGTATGATATGGCATGTATAACCCGTCTGTACACGAGTGTTTCTAGGTTTTAGTTTCTTTTATTTTACACATTGTGATTCTGTTTGTCTGATCTTTCACTGTTTGTGGTATTGTGGCAAATAAAGAGAGAGTATATGTGTGTATTGTATTCCCACTTGGTACATTGTTACCCTGAGGAAGTCCCCTTGTGTACGCTTTGTTTGCTCTGGCTCCCACTGGGAGACTCTCCGTCGATTAGATTTGCCCTCTCCTTGTGTGACCCAAAATGGTGGCCTGCAGGGCCATAGTCCCTGCAGACAGCGGGTGTATTCCCTGTCATTTGCCGCACTCCTGAAGTAGGGTGCTGTGTAGAGACATCGCGAGAGCCCGCGCTCTCGCGAGATCTCGCTGCAGGCTCAAGCTTCGCGCAATTACGGGACGAGAGGAGGACGCGATAAGGAGCGTCCTGCTTAGCCCTCCGGCTACGGGGCCCGCTCCTTACAGATCTAGGACAGAGACTCCAGCAATACATTCTCCCAGCCACCTTAGGCCCGTTGGCCCTTAGCATTAAGGCACACACGTTGTGTGCACACTGCATAAAGCTTGTGAGTTAATAAATACAACGTCACAAGATCAGAGGCTCCTGTCTTCATTGAAAGCATTATACTACATGCTGTTCATGCAGAGAAGTGACAGGCTGTGTATGACTGGAAAGGATGCACCCCAAAGCGAATGACTGAACTCTACTACAAATGCTGGTGGGAGGAAATGAAGGCTTCCGGGGTCACTCTAGCCCTTAAATCAAGGTTGTTACGAAGCCGGATAGTCAAGAGAAAACTCCTTAGATTCTCCTAAAAGGATTGCTTCTGACAAAAGCTGCTTAATAAGCCGATCTCGTCCTTATTACCAAGTCTGCATCACTCATCACTGACAGACTCCTTTGCCATTATTCTTTTCGGGTGCTTTGAGTAACGTTGCTTGTGGGGAAACACGTGTTCATCAAAGTACATAGACTGATGATCAGTTTACATTGAGCTTTAACAACTTAACATTATATGTATTTTCCAGTTATATATGTACATGGCACAGCCAGGTCATACAATCGGAAATTGAGAGAAGGGAACTCGCTTTTCTATGCCAAAAACCTGCTCCACCGATGCATTAACTCTAAAGCAGACATCGCCTTTTAGCTGAATTGTAAAAACAAATACATGTTCTTAAGGCAATTTTTTAAAAGTATTTTGTGTACATTTTTTCAAAGTAGTACATCCCACAAGCCACTAAACAACAGCAGTATAAGTCGAAAAAGTATCATAATATGAAGGCATCAGTTAACGTTTCAGGAGCAACATTTCCACTAAAGACTCAGAAGGGACATAACAGGCTCAATACATACATCCTTGAAAGGAGTTCTGGGATAACTGAAGAGGAAACGGAGAATTATAATGTGTCTCTGATATGTACATCTACTCACAAATATTATCTCCGCAGTGCAGAGCTGCTTTAGTCACTGGCACTACCAGTTTATAATTGTTCTTAACGCGCTTAATACCAGAGATCAGTTTCTAAGCGCCAGGGCTGCGTTGTTTTGCTTCCAAGACAAAGGCATTGCCCCTGAGCTATCCCCCCTCACCTACCTGTCATACCAGGCCCATAGTCTTATTTCCATACCCATGATGTCACTATTCCTATCCAGTTCCAGTGGCTCACATCTTCCTCCGATTTTGAGAGTGGCTTTGTGAATTCCGTGAAAGGCCTCATCATACTGCAACTTGGTGTTCATTACAAAAATATGCAGACGACGCCCAGCTATAGCCTGAAGAGTCAGCAGATAAATCATATTGACTGTGCACATTACATCAGACCTACAAGTAACGGGAGGTGGAGGCGGCCATCTTCATAAACACCAAGGCTCGAGAATCTATATTTGTGGCAGCTCAGGGTTGCCAGCGTGCTGGGAAAGGATAGCCTGTGTATGCCTGTAGCAATAAGGCACTTACCAGAGATTTATAAGTTATTTTGCATACTATCTTAGCTCTTGGGCCATATGTATAAAAGGAGAATTTACACAGGTAGAAATGAACTCAAGGTTGCCTTAGGTAGTATGTACATGCACTGGCTACATAAATGGGAAGGCAGGCATCTTTTGATGAACTGAAATGTGGTAGGTTGCTGCTCCCTCTTGAGAGCTGTCTCACGAACCTCAGTCCACCCAGTTTAGACAAATCCACTCCCTTCACCACACCCCTCAGCGCGATGCCCAACACTGGACAGCAGCAGCTGAATTAGACCACATGTTAACATACTCTTAAAACTGGACCACACCAGCACAATGTCTGCTCAAAAATAAGGCCACGCCCCAATTACACAATTTTTGGGAGGGTAAAACTGCCAAAAATGGCATTTTGTGCAAATAGGTGCCACAACAAATCGTTTTTTGGGGGAGTCTGGGGGTTATCCTTCGTTAAGTCTGAACCCTAACTAGCAAGTGAGAGGTTTGAAACATAGATAACTTGAGTCAGTAGTGTCTGGTCTTCAAGGCCATGGGCCTCATTACGAGGTAGGCGGTAAGGAATTACCGCACCGGTAAAGGCACCAGTGTCAGTAATCCCTTACCGCCCTACTACGAGTTCCCTTTGTGGGTCCTCCCTTAACGCCTGGTTTTTCCAGGCGTTAAGGAAGGGACGCACAGGGACTCTGGAGCTAATAACGGTACCACAATTTGCGGTATCGTTATTAGCGCCTTCCCCATTCCCAATGGGAATGGGGAAGGGCCCTGGTGAATGGGGAATTACCAGTCCTGCCAACCTTGGAATGGACCGGTAATTGCTCCATTCAACAGGGCTGAGTCGGTAGGGTTTTGGAGGTAGCCATGGAGGTAACAGCTCCTTGGCTACCTCCAACCTCGTAATGAGGCCCCATGACTGCAATTGTTTAAAGATGTTAGAGCTTCATGTCAGTGAATATTGTATGGCCATGTGCATATCAGGACTTGCACATGCTAGCAATATCGAGGCTTGAATCAAGCCTACTGGGCTGCATTACAGAGCGCAACCTTACGTCAGAGGCGTAATTCCGGTCGCTGACTGCAGGGCATTAAACGGGGACCAAAGAGGCTTGGCTAATTATGATGCAGACTCTCCAGGGCTTATAAGAGCATGCTGTTGCGAGATTCTTTTGAAGCAGTCCCGTCATGCAGTGCCAGCTATGTGCTGGGGTGTTGGAACGTGCATTTTAAATGGGGGTGGGAGGGGCAGGTCTTTATAAGTAATTGGCGAGTACATAGAGATGTCTTTGAAAGTATCAGGTTTGGGATTGGTTGTATACTTAGATTAAGAGGGTGTATGTTGGAGCATGCCTAGGCACAGGTTTTAAGAAGGTAGCCACTGTGACATTTATAATGATATAAGTTTGATGGAAGCGACAGTTTCACCAGGTTTTTGGAAATTTTGAAGTCAGAATTGTAAGGTTTCGGATGATGGTAATTTGGACTCTTTGATGGAAATATATATGGTGCTGGGCATTATAAGCAAAACAATGGGTAACACCGGCCGGCACTAAACACTTGAAATTGAATGAATGAGTTAAATTACAGGACAGAGAACTGATATATTGGAATGAGCTCACAACCCTTGTAAGAAACATGTTCTTAGCCAACCACTGCTTGTTGTGAGACACGTTAGTGATAGTGTTTAAGGAAGGTCTCTTTGGACACTGATAATGTGGAGGTCCCTCTATTAGGGGCTATTATGACTTGCGGTGAGGAAGTTTAGCTTGGGCGTTATGCACAGTGGCTGACATTGCTTGACGGCCCAGTGGATATCAGAGCCTGCCCTAACCAACACCAAAAGCATATTTACACACAATGGGGTGTCATTTAAAAAAGCTGAAATGCAGAACTTTCAAGTGATAATTGGATAGAGCACACATCAGTAGTATATTACATGCCCAGACAAACGGTGCAGTGGAAAGGTTCAATAGAGTCATTAAACAAAGCATACAAGGCACAACAGAGCAGGCCGAGATTTGAAACAAGTGGTGTGGGAGAGAGTGGTACTCACGTGGTCACGCCCCACTACACCACCTGGAGACATGAATGGAAGGGATTCAGCACAGATAAATTATGCAGTGGCAGCCATCTGCTGGGCTGATGGAATGTGCATTTTAAGCAGGGGGGAAGAACTTATTTGCAGGAGCACTACTGTAGTCCAGTGGGGTTGGTGGCATAGCTTCGTTTTGGTGTGTAGACAAGGCAGAACAAATAGGCTTGAAAGTTCCGTTATTGGATAAGCCTGAGTAGCTGTCATATATCTAATGAATGATGGAGAGAATTTTAGCAGGCATGCAGGGACTCCTAAAGGAGCTGAAGTCTGATATAGATCCCTATACGGTACTTTGCAATTAGCTGTATACAATATCGCAGACCCCTGTTAGTCTTTCCATGATAAGGACATATATCTCTCTATTGAATGGTGCCTTCACAAAAAGGAGAGGGTATAATCAATGGGGTAAATTGAGTTGCTTTTATTAGTTCAGTACAGAATGAAAGTCCCCCTGGTCCGCGATGCAGGTTTCTTCTCCCTTCAGGGGTAGCTTGAATTGAAGATGGGGTCAGTTTACTGAACCACAAAAGTATACTATAGGGGAGGAAGGATGGCTCAGGGGCAACGCGTTTGTCTTGGAAGCAAGACTACATCACAACACATAATTGAATCCCGATCCCCTGCTTAGAAAACACCTGCTGGTACTACACGCGTTATAAATGAACAATTAAATATATAAAAAATAAATTCACATTTACACATGCCAATGTGAAAAGCAGTGTCCAAAAGATAATGGGGCTTAAATTACCCAGAATGTTCTTCCCATCTGGCAGACACTGGAATGCACACACCAACCCAAAAATGCAGGATTGCTATTTGGTGAGATTGTACAACAAAACAGAAACATCAAAAAGATAAACTAATGTTATCTTGATTATCAGTGAGCACATTGCAACATGTTATGAAATCACCTCCACCAATGGCATCGCCGACAGGCTGCCAAGAACCTGAAAGGGCCTACGGTCCAGACACATCTATTGATCCAGAGGTTGCGGGTACTGGTCGGGAGAAGTCCCTGCATGTGCAAGAGATGCTTCTTTCTGGTCACCGCCAGCTGTGAATTATGTCTGGCTCGTAAAAGCTGTGAATTATGTCTGGCTCGTAAAACGTTTGCCTGTGGTGCTGCTTGCATAAGAGGAGAAGGCCCTCCCTCGCTGCCCATTCAGTACAGGTTGTTCTTCTATATATGTTTGACAAGGCTGTCTGTGTAGCTAACCAAACGCTAGAAAATAATGCTATTGTTCTTCACTTATCAGCAAAGTGCCTCCAAAATGCCTTATATTAGCAATTTCTTAGCTCTAGCCAGATTTGTACTAGGCATAACTTGAGAATCCTATGATATCAGACGTATTCTCCCTATTCCTCCAGATGAACAGCGATCTTAGTGAAAAGAAAAAGTGTGGTGTTATCAGAACTGGGAAATCATACGTGGGTAGGTAAGTATTCTAGACGTTTGCCGGAGGAGAGTGATCAACTTCCTGCAATGGGCATATTGTGTCACAGTGATAGTGTGGGTTAGGGACAGACATGGAAGGATGTTACCACTTTAAAATGTATGTTAACTTGTTTCTTTTCTACCATTTTTGAAGGATGAGTTATAGATGTGAACCCATAATCAGACCGACTCAGGAAGTTGGCAAAATCAAGGTTGTTTTAATAACAAATCTTTAAAACAGGGAGTACAACGGACATTAACGGGCATCGCACAGCACAATCTCAATGCATTTCATTAAAAAAACATTACTTTTATAGCAAAAATTGATCATAAGTGACGTCAAACTACGTGGCAAATAAGAAAACCTAATAGGGCTTGTGGTTGGTTTGCGGGGAACATCTACATATACTTTTTATGGGATACAGGGACGTGATTGGGTCTCTAAGATCAGTTGTACCACTAATCCCATCCCAAGGGCAAGTCATCGTTCATGTCAGACTAATACACAACATACTATTGGCTTCTTAAACTATGGGGCTCCTTAATACATGGCCCTCTACAATTGGTTAGCACGCTTGTACCCTTCTGGAATATTCCACTCGCTAGCAGCATGCAAGCTTGTACCCCAGGTGCTGGGGGATTTGCCTGGTCATGCTTTCCCATCCAATTAGCCCAATATCCATTATCACTCCTGCGGTCTGCCATTCAATTAGTTCTTTGAACTCAGCCTTGCAGAGGCACGCTGTGCCTGAGAAGAAAATGGAGTGTGGCATGGCCTTATCTTCTGGTCTCGGTGTATCTCGCCCCAAAGTCTATTTTCATCTGACCATGTGACTGGAAACCACGTTTTTGAGCTCCTTCATTGAATTTAATACTATTAAATGAAGAACTCTTGGCACCCTCAGTGGTTTTTCATTTCACCTTTAACAGGAGCTCAGCTTGCTTCTCAAGTTATTGTATCTTCTCGAGTACATGGCAAGGCTCTCGGCAGCCCCAACTCTTGGCACTGGGCCAGACAAGCCTTTCTGAAATCTTCCTTCGCCGTCAGCTATTCTTATTCTGCTATGCCACACTTTCAGCCCTTTCAATCACGAGATCCAAGTTTGCTAAAATGTGTCGTGGAACATCCAGATTCTTCACATCTCCATATATATGTACATTGGCGCATCGCCTGCAATCTATTCACTACGTAGCCAGCCTTATGATTACTTCGTCTACTTGCATTACTGCATTTGTACATTTGTAAAATGACTTTGCATTTTCTTCAGTGCTTCTCCACACATGCAATCTTCATTTCACTCCCGAAATGTTGCTCACTTCACTACTTCGTCATCAGGTTCAATAAGGTCTATATTCTTTCTTCATTTGCATCTCTTCTGGGTGCGTCATGTCTGCTTTATGTGACATCACCAGTCTTCTCTTTCATTCATTTTCACACTTCTTCCGGAATTGCCTTCAGAAGACTGTCATTTCTCTGTGGATACATATAGGATTTTCTCAATGGATACCTTGTTTCCAGGACTTTTCATGATATAGGCAACATTATTGGCTTGCGCATGTTTCAATTTCCAGTTGCCAACATATAGGCAGAATAGGGGCGTTACTTCTGGTAGAGTTACTTGGCTCCTCCTCTACACTCACCACTCTGAGCGATTCATTGACCACTCTTTCACCAGTCTCCACATTCAGACATCCTTGTCTGAAGAAATGCTTCTTTGGAGTCCAAATATCTCTTACTCCCTTCAGGTATCCTGCTGATTTCACATGTTCAACAACTCTCCAGGTCCTTAGACTGCATTGTCCATTCGGACTGTATAGATCCATCTTGCCACATACTTCTTGTGGTTTCTTGGATACATGACTTTTGTTCCCTCAGGTGCATGAATACTGGCCTTAACATGGTTTCTGATTTCTTCATCCTTCAGCTCTTTGGGTCCAAACCCAGACTCAACATCAATCATAATCTTCATTTCTGTTGCTTTCTTTGCAGTCTTTTTGCATTGTGCGATTATTATTCTGACCACACAGAATCCAAACATGATCATCACTAACAGGGCTCGAAAGGAACTTGAAGATATTTGCTATCCATCGTGGGACCCATGAGAAGATTGATGCAAACCAGCTGTCATCAGCATTGTCTTCCACCTCATCTTCCATATTGACGTGCAAGTTTGTCAACATCGTTATGGCCTCTGTTCAGGTGCCATTCCCGTCATCATGAGAAGTTATGAATGTGCAACATGATCCTCCCATTTTGGCACAAACACCTCCATCCATAGCTGTAATCATGTCTAGGACATATCTGTTCTGAAGAGTCATCAGTCGTATGGCTCTCAGCTCTTCCTTGATAGCAGTGAATCCCTTTATAGTAGTGTTAATTGTCTGCAGGAGCTCTCATCTGGTCATCTGTAACCATTTGGCATTTGTTATCAACTGCATCCCTGGCATAAAGATTGTAGCAAGCGCTGCTAAAGTCCGACTGAACAACCTGTGTTCATACGGAATAGAACTGAAGGCTTCTATTGATTTAGCTGAGAAATAATTCTCCCTCTTTGTTCGATCGAGGAGTCCAATAGATCTCTTCTTTCTCATGTGAGCATTTGCTTTTGGAAACTCAACAATGTTCAAATCTCTATTTGGAATTACAAATGCTGGAACATAAACAATTACCATAGAACACAGTCCTCCCCAATCTCGGGGCAGCTTCATGTGTGATCTGGATCCGCAGGCCAAGTAGTCGTCCATTATCACTACTGTTCCATCCTTCATTCCTGGTACTTTGAAGATTTACCCACACTGCTGATTGTCTCCAACTTTTCGTGTGGCATCATTTCTTAAGCACAGTTCTGCACTAGCCAGAGGCACTATCTGCAACAGGCCTCCTTTGTCTTTGAACCATGTCAGCAGCTTTGCAAGCCTCGGCCATAGTGGTTTCCATCGCTTTTCCACGTGATCTATAACGGGTTTATGATGTCCAGTTACTGCCACAGCTCTGCGTACAACTATGCCTTCTTCCCCACCATCTGGAGAAAGTACTGTTCCTTCTATAGCTATGAAGATCTTGGACTTCCCCATAGCATAAGGTAGGAGAGCACAAACATAACAATCTTCCTCATAGGTACCCTTTCCTACCTCCTTCATGTGTTGATACCACATGTTGTTCCCCAAATGTGTTGTACTGTCTAGATAATTATTTAACTCATAATCATCTTCCTTTGCACTTCTCTTGGGTCTATTTCTTTTCAAATGAATATGTGCAAAATGCTCATGGAGTACATCAGACATCATCCTTCCTACAGGGGGAATCATAGGAACACTTATCAGAGAAATGGGTGGCTTCATATGTGCCCCTGGTGTAGGAAGAATCACATATGGCCTCAGCCTCCTTACAACATCTAACTCTGCATTGGTCAATGGAGTGGGGAGAATCAAAGTGATTTCTGCCTTTCTGGATCCAACAAAGTAAGCCACGTGAATGATCAAGAATAGAAAATCAATGACAGATGCGGGTGCACACATAAATTATGCACAAATACATAAAACCCCACCATTGGTGTCTTTCCACACGTCGTTGAGTCTGCTCACTCTCTGGAACTACATTATGCTCAATGGACTATATTGTGCCAGTGTACTATTTTTAAGGAAGTACAACACTTTTTTAATCAGGCAGCCTCGTTAAATGCTCAGGTAGCTGCTGAATTTGCTCAATTATTGCTGCCAATAATCTATAATCGCAGGGACATTTTTAAGTGCCTGAAGAAACAGATATGTGTTGGTGTTGCGCCAAACAAGACAATGATGAACTCAAATTATATAATAAAAGACCATAATAAGAAGTCTGTGGGCATCAACATCAGACAGGACCATATGTCTGACCAAAGAGAAACTCAGTGAGAACTGCTCCCTTTTCTAGTCGTGGAAAATAAAATCAAGATCCGGCCTTTTTCATCACATCAGTATTTTCTAAAGTCAATTTATTTTTTACAAATTCCTGTGGCTTAAGAACAGTTACTTTCACACTCCTGCTAAAATATCTGTAAAGAGTGTCCAGGAAAAGCCACAGTCCAAATGCAAACTTGCATTTGTTAATCAGCAATCTTAGTGTACTTCTTCCTCGTCATCGATAGAGTCTGCATGTGCTAAACTGCTTCTTCTTGACTTGCTTCCAAATTGGGTGGGGGTGTTCCGGTCTCACCAGCATATGGCTTCACCTCAATCAAGTGGATCCAGGCATGCCTTTCTTGAACTTTTACTGCAGATGGAGTCATATTCTCCACAATAAACGGACCACTAAATCGGGGCTCTGTCACTTCCTAGTGAAGTTGCAGATTAACACAGGATCGGCAATAAATAGTTTGGGTATAGGTAGTTCTTTGAATCCAGTTGCAGAATGGTCTTCATCTGTGTCCTGAGATTGACACCCCTTACGCTTGAGTTGATCTGAAATGACAGAGCTACTAGCAGTCAAACATGTTAAATACGCACGTAGCTCGTTTACTAACAATTCCGCAGTTGACTGGGCATCACTTCTACTCTTCATTGGAGGTGACAGAGGCATTCCCATTCACCTTCCTGTGACTAGCTCATGGGGTGTGAGATGGTGGTCCGATCCGGGCTGATTCCTTAATGCATATAATGCAAGGGGCAGGCAATACAGCCACCCCTTCTTCAGTGTCAATTTTAGTTTGGTGATTTTTTCGTTGAGAAGGCTGTTGAGTCTCTCAGATATTCCATTCGCCAGCAGGTGATAAGCAGAAGAAAACTTATGTTTAATACTATGCCCTGGCTTTTCAACCAATACCTGGCAACTCTCGGCCACTGCATTGCCATTTTATGCTAAAACTTTCAGTGCTACGCTGATGACACTCAACTCATTTTCAGGCTGCCCTCGCCCACCTCCTCTCCCTCTCTCCTCTCTGATTGCCTAACTGCCATTCATGATTGGTGTGCCACCAATGATCTTTGTCTGAATGCCAGCAAGATGGAGATCCTCCTCATCAGCACACCTTCACCAGCCTTTACCCTCACTCTCTGGCCGGCTTCCCTTGGCCCTCCTCCTACCCCCACCTGAGAAGCTAAGAAACTCTGGGTCATCTTTGACTCCACCCTTTCCTTCTCTGCCCACATTTCCGAGGTCTCTAAAAAGTCAAACTCCTACTGCACCTCCTCAGAGGTACTTTGCCTTTCCTCTCCTTCCCTCAGAAGTTCACTGTCTCTCAAGCTCTGGTTCTTTCTAGGTTAGACTATTGTAACGGTCTCTTTCTAAATCTACCTGCCTCTACTCTCTGTCCTCTGCAACTAATCCAGAACAGGACTGAAAGACCTGTCCTTGGCCTCAAGCCCTGAGATCGTATCCCTCCAGCTCTGAAATCTCTCCATTGGCTCCCAGTGGATGCAAGGATTAAATTCAAAACCCTCTGCATTGTCCACAAGGCTTTCTGGGGCCTGGGTCCAAAATACCTTCAGCTATGCCTCCACAAATACCTCCCCTCTCGAGCTCTTCGCTCCTCTACCTCTGACTCCCTCAGGGTCAGTCATTTTTCAAAGAAATGAGCTGGGGGTAGGTCTCTGTCTTTGGCTGGGGCCTCCCTCTGGAACAGCCTCCCTGCCACTCTAAAACTTGAGGAGAACCATCTCCGGTTCCGGAAGCACTTCAAGACCTTCCTCTTTTCTTCTGCCTTCGCTCCCCCTCTCCCCTGATGATCTGTTCTCTCTTGGCACCGTGCACCTCACCATCCTCTGTCCTCCGGGCTCAGGTACCCGCTCACCCTGTCACCCTCCCGCACTACCTCTGGGCGACCCCTTACATTGGGGTCTGTACCTGTACCCATACAGCCCCCCTTATTCTTCCTGTACTTATCAGACCTACCCTGTCTGCTGCCTTAAACCTAGCACTTGCAAATTGCTGGCTGCACTACCACTGTTTGTTGCCTTTATTATTTATTCATTTATTTATTATTATTTATCTGTTTCTCCTTTGCTTCACACTTTCCACTTCTCCCCCCCTTCCATCCCCCTCTCCCATGCACTTGCGCGTTCTCAATGTCACTGGGCACAGTAAGATCGCTGTTTTGTTCTCCCCTGTTTCCATCCCTTGCCTTGTCGCGCTCTGAAACACTTGTGTACAAGCGCGATAGAAATAAAATATCAATAAGCAATAGACTGATCTGTTCAAATACTTCATTAAGAAAATGGGGCCCATTGTCGGATCTCAGCACCTCACATACTCCCCATCTAGGAAAGACTTCTCAGACAAAAAACTTTGCAGCACAAGTGGCATCAGGGTGTGTACATGGACCAGCTTCAATCCATCTTGAAAAGGGACACACCACCGCTATCATATACCTATATGCACTACATACTTGCAGCATATCAACATAATCGATATGTAAATGCTGAAAAGGACCATTAGGTCGAGGAATCACTCCTCTAATTGTTCGCAATTTGTGCCCAGCAGTAAACCTTTGACATACGATGCAGTTTGCTACATAAAAAGCAACGTGTTCTAACAAGTTCGGTACAAACCAATCTTCCGGAATAGCTGCTGCAAGGCTTTCCCTAGTTACATGCACGGGGTAGTGTAGCTGTTGTAATGCTACGCTCAATAAGTCTACAGGCATCACCGGTTTACCAGTGTTGACCTGATGCCACAATGCTTCAGAGGGGGATAAAGAACACCCCCTCTGTGTCCATAGCTCCCTTTCTTCCTGTGGAGCAGTACCTTGAACTTCCATCAACTACGTTCTAGACAAATGATTACATCCTTCATTTACAATCATAATTATGACCATCTTTTCCTTTACATTAGGAGTATCAAAACTTGAAATATCAGGGGAAAATGCAACCCTTTTGGCCTCTTCGTCTGCAGTTTTGTTCCTGCGTGAGAAAAATCAGTTCTCTTTGTATGTGCTGTGCATTTAACTATTGCAATGTCTACTGGGAGTTGTAGTGCTTTAATAAGCATGCCCAATAATGCAGCGTGTTGCACTGAAGTGCCGTCCGCTCTGAGGTAGCGCCTCCTTTTCCAACATGTTAGCCCTGCGTGCCCGGTTGACATCACATAGGCGGAGTCACTGTACACCATCACTTCCTGTCCTGCGGGATTCACGAGCGCGACAATAAGCACCACCAATTCTGCAGCCTGTGCCAAAAAGTGAGATGGTAATCTTGCACTTGCTACCACTTAGCATTCTCCATTAGCTCTGTGTCTTACCACAGCTGACCCTGAATGCCTTTGCCCATCAGTTGGATCAATATTTGATGACCCATCAATAAAGAGAACCTGCCCCCCTGCTAGAGCATTCTCCTTTACCCTTGGGATCTCGTCATAAAACTCCTCATAGTCATAGCAATCATGCGCTTGTTCGTCCTCTGTCACAGGATCGGCTACAAATATGGCAGAGTTCACTATTTTACACCTGACTATTTTGTTCGCTGAATTCGATATAACTACCTCATATGCAGAGGTCCTCTGAGATGTCAGTGTGCCCTTAGGTCATGGAACACCCCATCCCGATACTTGTAGACTTCTCAATAGCGAACATGGCTGCTGCCAGCGATTGTTTGCATGGAAAGTGTCCTCTCATGGCTCGATCTAGAATCCCACTATAATATGCCAGAGGTTTACACCCAAGTGTGGTTCTCTGTGTAAGAACTGCTGTCATAACTGTTCCATTTGTGTGCGAAAATAGGAAGAACTCCTCAGAATAATTAGGAATTCCTAAAACTGGCAAGATTAACTGGCTTATGTACAACACCTCCTCCTGACAATATTGCAATTTCTCCTTGTCTACCGAGTATCACTTGTCTGCTAAAATAGTCATTAGCTGAATCGAGTCTTGTCTGCACTCATCTTCTGTTGTGCTACAAATTAAAACATCATCTACGTACTGCAGCACAACACTTGGCAAATCAATATTGCTTAGGTCCATCTGCAGGACCCTATTAAAGATCGATGGAGACTCAAAGTACCACTGGGGCAAGCAAGTGCTTTTCAACTTAGTCTGATGAAACGTAAATGACCTGAGGTCTTCAGAATCCTTATGCAACGGCATTAAGAAAAACACATTTTTCAAGTCAATCACCATGTATTATTGTGCCTTTGTGGGAATACTACATGAAATCATTGCATGGTTCGGAACTAAAGGAATCTCTGCCTCTACAATTTGGTTAATTGGTCTCATGTCCTGAATTAAATGCCATGACCCTCCTTTCGATTTTTTCACAGGGTACACAGCACTATTAAACAGTGACTCTGATGTCACCAAGCTGCCTTGTTCCATCATAGCCAATATATTCTTAAAAATACCCTCATCTGCCTCTCGAGACATTGGGTATTGCCTTGCCCGAGGTAAAATTGCTCCTGGTTTCAGCTTAATCTTAACTTCTCCCACCCCCTTCAATAGGCCTACTTCATAAGGGCATGTAGTCCATTAGGAGGTTGGTACTTTTTCTATGTCTTCATTAGAAAATGCAGGGCTCTGCCGCACTATCACCATTCACTGTGGGATCTCCCTTCTCTCTATTTGTATCCAATATGTAATACTAATTTCAAATATCAATTAATCGTCAGATGGATCATCCTTAAACATATCTTCGTCTGTGACGTCAGTCAATCTATACCCTTCCCCAATGGCAATTACCGTTCTACACGGCCTGCCCTTGTCTTCAAATCCTTTAAGCATGGCCAATTCCCCTCGTACTATGGCTTCCTGCAGCTGGCAGATAAAAATCTGTCCCCCCCTCTTCGTCCAAGGGTATCTGTGGCCTAAACAACAATTCATCAGGTATCCTCATAATCTTTCCCACTAAGCCAGGTAGCCACGTCAACAAAATGTGTACCCCATAATGAAAGACTTCTGGCTCTTATAGCATTCCTCACAGAGCTATCTGCCCTGTAAGCACCATGATAAATGTAGCCACGTTTAGATAATGTATCCCTGGCATGGAACCCACTATGCCTTTATCAGTAAAAGAAATTGTCATCTTTAGCTTCATCATTAAATCTTGACCCAGAACATTAACAATAAAGGTACAGACATATCACATTCTCCTATAGAGACAGGCAATTCATCAGTAAAAGGAACTCTACTTGTAGCTCCAGAGAAGCCTTTGCGCATTCATGGCATTTCCTGATAACAGAAAACGTTCTCTCTCATATACATGAGCGAGTTGCCCCAGTATCTACTTAAAAAGAAAAAGGTTTGCCTCCTATAGTAACATCAACCCTTAGTTCCTCTTGAGGATTTGGTGTCACCGATAGTACTGAACACATCAAGTCACCCTGTGAACTGTCCTATTGTGGATACATGCGCATTCCTGTGCCTGTAAAAGGACTTCCTCCCATGACAGTGACACCCCCTGCTCTAGAAGTGAATAACTGTCCTGTGTTTGCACTCTGCTGTATCTGCATGGGTGCATGCTGTGACTGCCCTAGCATAGGATTAAATGGTTCTTGCTGTGGTTGCAAAGCCTGCTGCATTTGCGGCGCTTGTGCTTGATACACCGTCTGAGCTTGGGCAAACCCATCCCTATTGTGTGAGCTATATGCTGGAGAATAAGCTGTCCCCCCTCTTGAGAATTGCCCATTCTGTACATACCCTTGACTCCTGCATGTTCGTGCCATGTGACCTGTCATACCACATGTCCAACATATAGGAGGGAGACTTCTCATTTGCCCTCCTTGCTTATTTTGTTTGTCATTCTGCATATTATGAAACCCATCTTGGTTATTTTGAAAGCCACCCTGATTATTCTGGAAACCACCTCTTCCTCTGAAACTCGTTCCTCTGCCTCTCGGCAGAAACTCATTCCCTCCTTGATCCAATTGGTGTTGATTATTCACCTGTGGCATACCCACTGCTTGCTGCGTTCCTAGCCCTTCACCGCTTGTCAGAACCGCTGCTTCTATGGCGTACTTTGATAATTTCTTCTGGACTAACTTACCCTCCTCAAGCTTCCTAGCATTCTCCTTCATCTTATTTTTCTCTTGCAGCAATCGGTAATGATGCACGATAGTCAAATGTATTTTTGCCCATGGCTTTGCTTCCATTTGCACTAGTTTCTTAAGCTGTGTCTGTACCTGTTCTGGCAAACCCTGACACAAAATGTGATAAAATACTTGCAGTGATTTCATCCACGGCTCTTGAGTTTCCAAAGTCCACCGTTCCTGAACATTTTGAATGTAAGCAAGCGGATTCTTGTCATCCTTCATATTACGTGCCATAATTGCACCCATATCTGACGTATCAGGATACTGTACCCTGAGTGCTTTCCAAACAGCCACCTTACAATTATTAAATGGTGCTCCGTCGTGAGCTGTGTTCTTTGCCGTGACACTCGAGTAACCTGCTCTCATCCAAATGTCATCAGCTCTTTCCTGGATGCTAGGAGACCCCTAATGTCCCCTTTAGCTAGTGCATTTCCTCCTGTCATTTTTTCTAGCTCATAAATCCATTTCCCTGCACCTGCTGTTAAACTAGGAAGTTTGCATCTTAAATTATCCTTGTCCATCTGGGGCCAAGGGATATATTGTGGTCTGGTCCGTCCTTTCTCTATTAAGGGGAATTGGTAAACTTGAATCCGCAATCGGCTCCCAGCGTCTGCCTACTCATAGTGGGGACAATGGTTCCTGATTGCCTTCTACCTGGCAATGACCTCAACCTGTTCACATATGGTGGTGATTCCCCCCTCTCAGTGTGCAATTGTCTTTTAGGTGGCTCTGGGTATGCATTGGGGTCTGGCATCCTCTCTTTAGGTTGGTCTAAATCCTACCATCTCACTTCCTTGTCTGTCTGCAGACACCCCTCAGGAACAAATACACTTTCTCCCTCTTCCTCACGGAAGGTTGTCATGTCATTGTCTGACATATCTAGTCCCCAACTAGTATGACTTTCATGTTTCTCTTCTCTGTTTAAAGTCAGCCTGTCTAAAGACAAGGCTCTGTGCTCGAGACTAAACAGGCTTCCTTCTTTGCCTCATGACTAGACACCTATGGATCGATCTTCTTTTCCCTTACTTCTCGATTTCACTTTTTGTTCTCATCTCCTGATAAACTTTATCGATCCTATCTCCGATGCTTCCTATCTCAACATTCTCATCTAGGTTTACCCTAGATGGTCCTGGTATTGCTGCTTGTGACAGGAGAAACTTCTCTATGTCGTCCCATGATATTACTGGACTCGGTTCAATCAGCTCTTTCTGAATGCGATCAATGTCACGTGCCCTCTGTCTCCTTTTTAGCTCCATTTCTTTATTTCCCTTTGCTTCTTCACCTCCCATCTAATTCTATCCTCCTCCTGTCTTTTCTCTTCCCTTCTTTATTTGCTCTATGCACTTCTTTGTCTCTTCATCTCTGCATTCATTTACTTCATAATCTCTGTTCTTCTTCCTCTTTTCTCTTCTTTTGTAGCCTGTCTCGTTTTTCGATTGCTCTTTGTCTGTTGATACAATTTCTCTGTTCTTCTGCCCTTTCTACCTTTCTTATTTGCTCCTCTTGATACATCTGCTCCTGCTTTTGTCTACTCTTCCTTTTACTAGAAATGAAATTCAGGGGAGTAAACTGTGGTGTGCGCTGGTCCAAAACCTCTCACGAGAGGGTATATATGCAGCAAAAAGCAACTAGTGTGGTCCCCCAAACCCACACCAAAGAGTCAGAAATGTTGAAATTAATGCTGCTTTTGCACATAAACTCAAAGTAAAAATGAACACAAATATATACAAAATTGTCCACAATTGTTGCTTGTGTAGGTTGATTTTATTCCATTGATACAGTCCAGCCGACACGTGTTTCGACCTGACGGTCGTTCTCAAGGCTGGTTAATTAAATATAGACAAGGAAATAATAACAAAGTGACATCCAGAATCAACAATAGACAAAAACATAAAATTACAAACCATTCATAACAGTCCATTGTAGTCGGATTTGAGAGGCAGCGGAGATCGTGAAGGAATATATTAAAATCAATTGGCACTTTAAAAGATTTTAACAAAATCATCCCTTAGCAACAACAGAAACGTATAATAGAATTATACTGCTTCTGGTAAAAACCTAGTGCTATGCCATCTCCAAGCACCATATATCATATAAGTGATCAAAATTATCTAATATAACAAATGATAATTTAGACTGGTACCAGCGACCCATGCCATCATCCTCAAGCTGTGAATGTGTGTGACACCTGATCATAAAACGATCCCAAACGGAGTCCTGAAGAGATAAGTGGACAAAAGATGAAAAATAGAAAAAAGAAAAAGAAAAAATAGATAGGAAGGGTCGATAACTCACCCAAAAATTCTGTGCTGCAATCTACAGAAATAATATGTATATACATGTATGAATTAAATAAATACATCGAAATTCTTCATAAAAAATGCTCGATCCCTCAAAATAGAAGGCGGGTACTCATGAGAAAAGTAGGTAAGTGAACAAAATGTGATGCGGAGTAAATAGCGTCATAAGTGATAGAAATGGAGTCCATGAAAATATAAGGACGTTCATGGGTCCAAATACCTGAAACATGATAGGTGCATATGAGGAAATCATAATATAAATGAATAACACCCATTTCATGAGACGGACCGACTTCAATACAAATACTATGGTAGCCGACTCTGTTAGAAATAACCGAAATCGTGTATGACCATGCTTCCTGAGCAAATCCTGTAAAGATACAGATTCCCAATAGGGGGGAAAGGTTTGCAAATAGTTGAAAAGCGATCACTTACCACTGAGTATATAGAAGCCTAAAATGCAGAGTAACTACGCGTCGATGTGAACCGGCGCCATGTAGCTGGTAAAGTTTGAAGACATCGGTTCAGTCACGTGATGCGTACGTGGGACGTAGCACACACGGATCACATGGTTTAGAAACTGTGACAAATAATTAGCGAATATAATAAATAAATGTGTTATGCTTAAGTATTAGAAAAGATAAAGTAGTGCGTAATGCATGACTAATTCTTTAAAAAGTACCAGAATTGTAACGTTCTAAATTAAAAATCACATGGTCTGATGGACCGGCACTGATCATTTCCGAATTTGGTAGAAACTTTTGTTTTAATTAAGCAGGATTGTGCAGATATTATGACCTGTCATTGTCAAAACTACCGAATTAAGATCATTTTGAATTAATGATGAAATTGTGCCTTCATAATGAATCACAAAGTGTTTTGATTACAGAATCTCTCGTAAATGACTTCATCAATAAGAGAAAATAGTAGAATATGTGCGAATTAACAAATGATCAGTCCTATATTGAATTGAGGTGATTGGCAATCAGTCACCAAAAATGATGCTCCGAACTATATAATTGTTTAAACTAAACAAAATTGAATTGCAATCAAATAGACTAGTGTTGGCCTATAAATTAAACCAACTAACTTGTAATGCAGATATATTCATTTGACGAAGATTGGAGGGATTGTTCCTCTGTACAGAGAATGGTTGTGTAAGCTATCCAGATTTGACCACTTGGAGATGGCACGACACCAGTAGTACAATTATACAGGGTAAAGAACGTTACAAAAAATTACCCATCTCATGATCTGAGTTTAATCCCCTCAGAGTGCATTGCATGTTGCAAATATATTTAGCCTCCATTTGTCTCAATTTCAATTGATGGGCACCACCACGAGTACCTAGTTGGACCTTCTTCAGTCCTATGAACCGGATATCATTGACATTATCCAGCTGGTGGCAAGTTTTGCCAATGATTGGTGAGCATTCTTTATGAAGAATTTCGATGTATTCCTTTCATTCATACATGCATATACATATTATTTCTGTAGATTGCAGCACAGAATTTTTGGGTGAGTTATCGACCCTTCCTATCTATTTCTTCTTTTTCTTTTTTCTATTTTTCGTCTTTTGTCCACTTATCTCTTCAGGACTCCGTTTGGGATCGTTTTATGATCAGGTGTCACACACATTCACAGCTTGAAGGTGATGGCATGGGTTGCTGGGGATGGCACAGCGCTAGGTTTTCACCGAAAGCAGTGTAATTCTATTATACGTGTCTGCTGTTGCTAAGGGACGATTTTGTTAAAATCTTTTAAAGTGCCAATTGATTTTAATATATGCCTTCACGATCTCCGCTGCCTCTCAAATCCAACTACAATGGACTGTTATAAATGATATGTAATTTTATGTGTTTGTCTATTGTTGATTCTGGATGTCACTTTGTTATTATTTCCTTGTCTGTATTTAATTAACCAGCCTTGAGAACGACCATCAGGTCAAAACACATGTCGGCTGGGCTGTATCAATTAAATAGAATCAACCTACACAAGCAACAATTGTGGACAATTTTGTATATATTTGTGTTAATTTTTACTTTGGGTTTATGCGCAAAAGCAGCATTAATTTCATCATTTCCTACTCTTCCTTTTATGCTCATCAGCTTTCGATCGTTTCTCACGTTCCCTGTTTTTTCTATCCTGTTTGTCTTGATCTTCCCCTTGCCTTACTTCCTTGATGTTTTTCACATCAAGCTTGAGAAATATCTGTCCACCCATCCATTTGTTCTGTACGAGCGTAACCTTGTCAGCTTTATCCTTTTCTCCTTTCCACCACTTAATCTCTCGTTCTAGCTCTAAGGATACATTTGGTCGTTCGCTCTTCTCCTCTTTGTCTTATAGGACCTTAAAGGTCTCCTCCTTTCCTTTAGTCCTTTCTCTTTATGGGCTCTCGTCACTGCTATAAGCAGGCGGTTCATGTATCAGATAACTATACCTTATCACCTGCTTTTAGTTCCCTTTAAGGATACAATCCATCATCTTTCATACTATCGCCATTTACTTTGGGCATGTTAGGGGGAGCAGAAGACTCAACACCTTCCTCCATGCACTGATTAGGCATTCAATCCTCAGGAGGCAGATCCTCTCATTCCTCCTGGTACATTTTCCAAACCTCTAAGCTAGCTAATCATTTCTGAAATTTTTATCCTGTGTTCGCAGCATGCAAGTACGTGGTCATGTGTTGCAAAACCGCTTTTGGCAGCGATCCCCCTTGTGGCCATGGCATGAACATTTTGTCGGTGGTGCCCTTAACCCATTCCGAACTATACTGTTTGATCTTAGGTGCATGTTTTGGCACTTGCTTGCAAAGATGCATCAGTGGAGTAACTTCCCCCATTGTGACGAGTCTTAATTGATTGTCGATATTTACCATTGATTTACACAAAATACGTTTCAGAAAAATAACAAATATGAGCGCACACCAACTGTTGCCGCTCAAAGCCTCTACTTCACAATTTACTCAAATCCACCTAGGTCAGCCAGCGCCAACAATGACTAAACAGATAGATAATAACTTTTGAACTCTACTCAACACAACCTATCCTTGTCACTTTTCAACACTTCATTTTTCTTCAATATATAAAATACCCAAACAGACAAACTTAGCCGACTTTGACATGTATCTCCTCAGCGCTGTTTGCTGCTATTACTTGCCCCTAAACTACTCCAATAGGAGTTTGAGTTATTCCCACTCACAGACCTTTTCCATGTACCACCTAAGTACCCACTTTGGGTTTTAAACTAGCACCTTCTAGACGCTTCTTGAGCATAGGACTCTGGGCTTATCTAGACGTTCCTCATCTTAATGCTCCTCGTCATACATTATTTGCTCAACCAACCCCTGTTACTCTTTGCTATTACCACAATCCCCTGTTCCCACATTAGTTGCCATTCCCCTCAATCCACTCACCATTTGCTTTTCGGCTACTGACACTGTGTATCGTCTCCTCCTCCAAACGCCCACCTTTGCCTTCGGTCTGCTCAGCGTCTGTGGAAACCAGGAGGGATTTCGTGAAAGAGGGGCGCGTCCCACCTGTATCTTCTTTACTTGCAAGTTTTCTATATCGGCCGCTCCCCACAGGAAGCCTCGCAATCCTCCAGCTAAATGGTGGAGGACGCCCGATAGTCCGAACTTCTAAAAGCCTACTGGGTCAATGGGTCTTTCTGTAACCCTCATCTCTCTGCTACCAAGTGAACCCGAGGAACGGGTCCTTTAAGACGAGGTAACAGTATCTGAGATGGATGGGGATGCAGATCTTAATCATACATCAATAATCAGACCGACTCAGAAAGTTGGCAAAATCAAGGCTGTTTTGATAACAAGTCTTTAAAATAGGGAGTACAACAGACATCAATGTGTGTCGCACAGCACAATCACAATGCATTTCATAAAAAAAACATTACTTTTATAGCAAAAATTTGTCATAAGTGATGTCAAACAACGTGGCAAATAAGAAAACCTACAAAGACATTTTGGTTGGTTTGTGGGGAACTTCAGTATAAAAATAGAGAAGGAAACCCAGTAGACACACAATAAGTACCTGCTAATAGTGTCTGTTCTATCTATTCTGGGTAGAATAAGGTATACATAATATGAAAATAGAACTAAAAGGGCAACTCAATGAGAAAGAAAACTGTTTACATATTTTAATAATACAATCACATATATAAAAAAATGTTAAATGAGATACATTCAGAATATATTTTTCTAATATAAAGCCAATTCATAGGCTACACCTCAATTTGGAGCAAAGACAGAAGGCAAAACAATGATACATCATGTTTCACAATCATTAAACACTTTTACAATAGATGTCTCTAGTATCTCTCTGTTATTCCACAGAGATAACTCATCTCTATATGAGTTATCTCTGTGGAATAACAGAGAGATATTAAAATATGTAAAATTTCATTTTGTAGGGAACTTCTACATATACTTTCTATGGGATAAAGGGGCGTGATTGGGTCTCTAAGATCAGGTGGACAACTAAGCCCATCCCAAGTGCAAGTCATCTTCCGTGTCAGACTAATACACAACATACTATTGGCTTCTTAAACTAAAGGGCTCCTTAATACATGGCCCTCTACAACTGGTTGGCACGATTGTACCCTTCTGGAATATTCCACTCGCTAGCAACACGCAAGCTTGTACTCCAGCTACTGGGAGGTTGGCCTGGTCATGCCTTCCCACCCAATTAGCTCAACATCCATCATCACTCCTGCAATCTGCCATTCAATGAGCTCTTTGAACTCGGCCTTGTAGAGGCTCATTGGGCCTGAGAAGAAAAGGGAGTGTGGCATGGCCTTATCTTCTGGTCTCGGTGTAGCTAGCCCCAAAGTCTATTTTCATCTGACCATGTGACTGGAGACCACGTTTTTGAGCTCCTTCATTGTATTGTATATTATTAAATGAGGAAATCTTGGCACCCTCATTGATTTTTCATTACACCTCAAGCAGGAGCTCAGCCTGCTTCTAACGTTATTGTATCCTCTCGAGTATATGGCAAGGCTCTTGGCGGCCCCAACTATTGACAGTAAGCCAGACATGCCTTTCTCGAATCTTCATTCGCCATCAGCTATTCTTACTCTGCTGTGCCACACTTCCAGCCCTTTCATTCATGGGGTCCTAGTTTGCTAAAATGCGTTGTGGAACATCCAGATTCTATACATTCCTATGTATATACATTGGCGCATCGCCTGCAATCTATTCACTATGTAGCCAGCCTTAGGATTACTTTGTCTACTTGCGTTACTGCATCTGTACATTTGTAAAATGGCTTTGCATTTTCTTCAGTGCTTCTCCGCATGTGCAATCTTCATTTCGCTCCCGAAATGTTGCTCACTTCACTACTTCGTCATCAGGTTCTATAAGGTCTATATTATTGCTCCATTCGCATCTCTTGTGGGTGCGTCACGTCTGCTTTATGTGACATCACCAGGCTTCTCTTACATTCATTTTCACACTTCTTCCGGAATTTCCTTCAGAAGACCATCATTTCTCTGGATACATAAACAGGGTTCTCAATGGATGCCTTGTTTCAAGGACTTTTTCGCGATATAGGAACCATTATTGTCTTTGCCCATCTCGCCATTTCCAGTTGCCAACATATAGGCAGAATAGGGGTGGAACTTCCGGTAGAGGTACTTGGTTCCTCCTCTACAGATGTTTCTGCGTTTTGTGGAGACCTTGATTTGCGCAGAATCTGGATGCTGTTCTACCACATGTTTTTGGTGTGTAAGGCATTCAGAATATGTAAGTGAGAAAAGTCATAGAAAGCCGTGATTCAGCAATTCTTTCCAGTGGAACGTGTGATTTGTTCTCAAACATAAGCGTTAGCAACCATCAAGCAAATTATTGAACTTTTTGAGTGGCAGGCCTCAATGGTCAGAGAGTTCTAGAAATAAAGTGTTCCCTATGGGTCACCGGGGCTTTGGGACATACATGACTTATACATTAGATCATTTTTTTTAGTGGGAAAAAACTTTACCCCCCAAAAAAAGTTAAGGTTACAATATATTATAGTCTATTACAATGTTAATGTTGGTTTGATTTTATGTTTAATAATATGTAAAATCTTAAGACTGCCATAGACCTCAGCTTTATAACCTTAACTATTTTCGAAATGCATTTTTCCAGCTGTTTTCTTTGTTACCTAAAAAAGAGTATTTCATCTGCCCCTGGTAATTGCAGTTTATGTCGCCATTTTGGCCTGTGTATCCATCTGGGTCCATCTGGGACTAGTGTGCACACAGCCTCCTGGCTGCAGGCACCGAGCCATTCCCTTCATCCCCCTTGCCTTCTCCCATCTCCCAGCCGGCCCTCGGCCTTCGATTGGCCAGTTCCATGTGTGTTCTCAAAGGTGCTTCCAGGGCCGAGGTCCGGTGTACATTCCCATCTGCAGCCACCTCGAGTAGCCATCTTCCCCTGGTAAGGGCAGTTTATGTGGCCATTTTGGCCCGTGTATCCATCTGGGACTCGTGTGCACACAGCCTCCTGGCTGCAGGCACCGAGCCATCTCGTCAATCCCTTTTGCCTTCTCCTGCCTCCCAGCCTGCCCTTGCCCTTCTATTGGCCAGTTCCATGTGTTTTCCCAAAGGTGCTTCCAGGGCCGAGGTCCGGCGTGCATTCCCATCTGCCGCTGGCTCGAGTAGCCATCTTCCCCTGGTAAGTGCAGTTTATGTGGCCATTTTGGCCTGTGTATCCATCTGAGACTCATGTGCACACAGCCTCCTAGATGCAGGCACGGAGACGTTTCTTCCGTCCCCATTGCCTTCTCCCGCCTCCAAGCCCACCCTCGCACTTCGATTGGCCAGTTCCATGTATGTTCCCAAAGGTGCTTCCAGGGCCGATTTCTGGCATGCATTCCCATCTGCAGCCACCTCGAGTAGCCATCTTCCCCTGGTAAGTGCAGTTTATGTGGCCATTTTGGCCCGTGTATCCATCTGGGACTCGTGTGCACACAGCCTCCTGGCTGCAGGCACCGAGCCATCTCCTCAATCCCTTTTGCCTTCTCCTGCCTCCCAGTCTGCCCTTGCCCTTCTATTGGCCAGTTCCATGTGTTTTCCCAAAGGTGCTTCCTGGGCCGAGGTCCGGCGTGCATTCCCATGTGCATCCCCCTCGATCAGCCATCTGCCCCTGGTAAGTGCAGTTTATGTGGCCATATTGGCCCCTCTTTCCATCTGGGACTCGTGTGCACATAGCCTCCTGGCTGCAGGCATCGTGCCATTTCCTCTACCCCCTGGCCTACTCCCACCTCCCAGCTCGCCTTCACCCTACGATTGGCCAGTTCCATGGGTGTTCCCAAAGGTGCTTCCAGGACGCAGGTCCAGCAGGCATTCCCATCTGCAGCCGCCTCGAATACCTATCTGCCCCCGGTAGGTGCAGTTTATGTGGCCATTTTGTTCCGTGCATCCATCAGGGACTCGTGTGCACACAGCCTCCTGGCTGCTGGCACCGAGTCATTTCCTCAGTCCCCCTTGCCATCTCCCACCTCCCAGCCCGCCCTCGCCCTCGAATTGACCATTTCCATTTGCGTTCCCAAAGGTGCTTCCAGGGCCGAGGTCCGACGTGCATTCCCATCTGCGGCCGGCTCGAGTAGCGATCTGCCCCTGGTAATTGCAGTTTATTTGGCCATTTTTGTCTGTGTATCTATCTGAGACTCATGTACACACAGCCTCCTGGATGCAGGCACTGAGCTGTTTTCTCCGCCCCCCTTGCATTCTCCCACCTTCAAGCCCGCCCTCGCCCTTCGAATGGTCAGTTCCATTTGTGTTCTCAAAGGTGCTTCCAGGGCAGACGTCCGACGTGCATTCCCATATGAAGCCCCCTCGAATAGCCATATGCCCCTGGTAAGTGCAGTTTATGTGGCCATTTTGGCCTGTGTATCCATCTGGGACTCTTGTGTACACAGCCTCCTGGCTACAGGCACTGAGCCATTTCCTCCATCCCTCTTGACTTCCCCCACCTCCCAGCCCACCCTCGCCCTCCAATTGGCCAGTTCCATGTGTGTTCTCAAAGGTGCTTCCAGGGCCGAGGCCCGGCGTGCATTCCCATCTGCAGCCGGCTCGAGTAGCCATCTGCCCCTGGTAAGTGCAGTTTATGTGGCCATTTCATGAATACTGGCTTGCATCACATCTAGACAGGATTGTGAATATTAACCTGTGACATATTTAATACGTGGATTCATGACAGATGGCAAGATGGCCCCTGTAGTCTCTTGGTTTCTATTGCCTTTTACCTTATTTCCCAAAGTCCTGGGAAGCCCTGACTCTGTCCCTTCCTCCTGAATGGCTGATAGGTGGAAACACAATATATGTCTCTGTTGTTCCCTTTGCCCCTGACTGGCTGTTCAATGAAAATATGATATATGGCTCTGAGGCTGCCTCCTGTCAGACTGACTGGAGCCTTCCCAAGTGTTGTGTGTTGTGGGTACACCTTAGGGGAGGGACCTGTGTGAATGGAGTCTGAAGCGAACTCACATTCTCTGTTATGGGTGTCTGGTTTCTGTATGTGTGACAAAAGGAATGAGACAGCCCTGACGACTGAAACTGACATGAATGCAGTGTAGTGCGATGAAAGGCTGGGTACTTGCCCCAATCCACATCTTTTGTTATGGATGTCTGGGTGGATTGAATGGCCTGAATGCCTGTGAGCCTGATTGGCGGCATGCCTGCATGAATGCCCTACTGTGTGATTGGCTGTCTGAGGCTGGCTCAGCTAGAGTGAATGAGGGACAGATGTGTATATCTGGGGGCCTCTCACTTAGCAATTTGTTCAGTAGCTGAAGTTGAAGCTTAGCAAGAAGAAGCTGCTCTTTGAAGTCCAGCTGGAAGAGAAGTCTGCTGCTGCATTTCTTCACCAATTTGAAATCTGTTGTGTCTCCCAAGAACTGATCCAGAGAGGACTTGCAAAGGAGACCTCTCCGTGAGCTACGAGGGACCATCGTGCAAAACTGTAACTCTTAATCAAAGTATAATGGAAGCCAGTCCTGTGTGTCTGCCATCCAGAGAAGGGGTCTTTGAATTCCAGAAGAGTAGTGCCGGACATCTCGAGCCAGAGAAGTTCATTGATGTCACCCAGGTTCCAGAGGTACGTTTTGTGACCTCTGGAAGACGTTGCTATCTACTTCCCAGAACAGGGGGTACACTGGCATAGAGCTGCTGGTCAACTGGAGCTGCAAAAGTTCCAAACTGCCTAAGAACATTTGAAAGGGCATCCTTGCAGTCACCACTGACTTCTTTTTCCCACCGGAGAGATCCCAGAGTCGTGGAGTGCTGTGGAAGGTCCCTCAGTGGGTTTCCCACCACCAGAAGCTAACGAAGTTGTCCCAAAGGTCCAGACTTGGTGAGGGTCTGAGGTCCATTCCAGTGGCCGAGTCCAGGTCACCAGAAGCTGTGCAGAGATCTCTGTTGCAGCTTCAGCCCCAAAGAACCGAAAGTCGAACAAATGAGAAGAGCACTCCTCATTTCATGTTCATATGTGACTTTATTTTCAAACCATACCACACCTTTGCCTTCCAAAAACCGACACCAAAATGACCTATAAATCAGTCGCTGCCAGAAGTTATCAAAGGGTCGCAGTGGTCTTATCTTCATCCCCCAAGCCTTTAAGGAGACCACAGCAAGTTTCTTCTTCACAGGACTTGTACAGTCAGAGAAATAATCGACCAAAGGAGAGCACTGCAAAGAGCCAAACTGCTACCATGCTGAAAGACTTTGGTTCCTTTTTATTCTTGGACAGAGCTTCTCAGTGGCTCCTTCTTCGAAAGGGGGTCCATCTTCGGAGGGAATCCTTGAATAAAACCAAGAAACTCTGCCACTTTGCCTGCCAAGGGACCAAAGGTACTGTGATGAAGAAGGGCATCTTCTAGCCTCAGGAGTCATTCAGGGGTCCCTGATTCATCTTTGATCCTGCTCTCCTGTGGCCTCTCAGGTACTTTGTTGGGCTAAAACCTTGTAAAAGAAAGCACAAATGTTATTGAACACTATTGGACTGAGCTGTAAAAGACAACATAAATTGCTCCCTAATCTTTCTATTACAGGTTGCCAAGGTGGGGGATCCTCACTCAGAATGACTTGTCTAGTCTAAAAATAACATTCTGCCACTGTTCATAACTAACCTGCCTTTCTTTCCTGTTCTATGCTGGTTACACCTTCCATGTAAAACTGTCTGCAGTTAGTGTGTTCTTACTAAATTTAAGTAGTGTGTGGTACCACATAGAGTGTATATATTTACCATATATTTACCATTCTCTGAATAAGTCGTTCCATGTACAAAGTGTTATTATTTATATGTATATACTGTTGGTAGAGATAGCAAACTTATTTTATATAAAGAAGCTGTGTTATCACCTAACAGTGTGTGGACATTCCTCTGTGGGGGCTCTGGGGAAACACTGTACCTAAGAGCCTGCCTGCATCACCCCTGAAAGCTTAAGCCTGGCTGCTCACCCAGCGTTACTAAATTGAGAGCCTTGCTGGGGTTGTTCTGTGCCTTTACCCTACCATATATGGGGCAAAAGTACAGACCCGCCAGTCTTTACAATTAGCTTGTGTTATATCTAGACAAGAATGTGAATATTAGCTTGCGTCACATCCAGACAGGATTGTGAATATTAGCCTGCGACTCATTTAGATAGAACTGCAAATATCATCTAGTGCCACATTTAAGACAGAATCGTGAATACTGTCTTGTGTCACACCTAGACAGGATTGTGAATATTAACTTGTGTCACACCTAGACAGGATTGTGAATATTAACTTGCGTCACATCCAGACAAGATTGTGAAGTATTACCCTGTGTCACATTTATATAGAATTGTGAATATTAACTAACGCCATATCTAGACAGGATTGTGAACATTAACCTGGGTCACATATAGACAGAATTGTGATTACTGGCCTGTGCCACATTTGGATAGATTTGTGAATATTAGCTTGTGCCTCATTTAGATAGAATTTGTGAAAACTAACCGTGTGTCACACTTGGACAGAATTTCAAAGATCAGCCATGCAACACATTTAGACAGAATTGCAAAGGTTGGCCATGCGTCTCATTTGGAGAGAGTTATGAAGATTAGCCTGTGCATCACATGTAGATAGAATTGTGGAAATAAGCCACCTAGAAGAACTCAGAAAGTACCCAACGTATTAACCACCCTTTCCTGCTCCACTCCTACACACCTCGCTTACACTATACTATACATCCCTCCCTGACCACATGTGATGGGCAGGGAGGGAACAGAATCCTCTAACTTAAAACTTAAACATTGCCAACCCCAGGGTGGGGGAACACGCTCGCATCAGCCAGATTCACATACAACTAGAGTAAGTCAGAGGACATCTGCCACTCCTCAACATGCCTGCCAACTAGGCGGACAAACAACAATTCCAATCACACAGGATAATCATAGATGTTGAGCGCAGAAACAAAGAGGTAAGGAAAACCTGCTAACCCAATTCTAAAACCTCAAATGTCCGCATACACTTCTCATACAGAAACTCCACTTGTCTTCACAGCAATCTGAACAGACTTCACCACATTGCAACAACAGCCTAACAACACATAACCCGGCACAACAGCACATGGGAATTGGCACCGACCCAAAAACCGCACTTTAAGCTCAGCAAAGGTGCAAACCCAACGGGACATCACAACTCTCACTTTCCTACTACCACTACACCCTACTAACCCCCCACTCCCCTTTTTTTCACACCCTCCTTTTCCGATCTGCCAGATCGCCTGTGGACCACTGCGGTGGTGGCGGTGCGCGGTACAAATACCTTTAACATTAACATTAACATGATATGGCAGTTAAGTTAAAAGATTTGTGTTGGGGCTGGCAGACCATTTTATATATTTTGCAGAATATGTCTCATGTTGCAGAATATTTTGTATTACGTTCTATCCCTCTGACACTATTGCACGTGTACAGCAACCCTATCTCATGTTGCGTACAGAAGTTCCTGTTGGGCATTTCATCGGATCGTATTCTTTTTGCGTCAAGTTTTTAATTTAGTTATCCTCTCCTGCCACTAGTGCACAAAGCTCAGATGAGAGGTATGTGTGCGTGAATTAGGTACTGCAAAAGTTTTTGTATGTTTTGCAGAATATTTTTCATTTCATTGTGTCCCTCTTACCTTAGTGCGAATGACTAAGTAGGTGTATGTGTGTGGGGGAATGGGGGTTCTAGATGTTTTAGTGTGTTGGGGAAAATTGAATGAACAAGTGCACAATTCAGTAAAATACTGTGCTGTCATGAACATGCATGATCAAATTATGTACCAAATCATGATTAATGACAGGAAGCAGGAAATCATTCATTAATCCGTGTGAAGACAGTTTAACAAAGGAATTCTAACAGGGACCCAAGATAAAAAAACAAATTGGTAACTTGCCAAAGCCCAGAAGGAAGGAATACATTTTAATCTATAACCGAGGAGCAGGAAATTTTGAACATAAGCCAGAAAACAATCAAATATCTAGATTCATCCGGTAAGAAATTATAATTTGGAATACAAAGGGCAAGTTACATTGCAAATAGTTAACTTTAAAGTCAGATACAAAACTGTAATGTAAATGGAAACATCTCTAATCAGGGAACGGCCAAAATCGGTGATCGAGATCAATTCTGGCAAAGTGGCAGGTTTTTTGGGTCAGTATCAAAAATGAAAAAATTATCTTGTGCTTTCACTTTATACATCATACAAACGTATTCTATGGATGCAATAATAACACTTATTTGCACATGTATTATTTTACTGACTGCCTCTGAAACTATCGGAAGGCTTACAAAGTGGTCAATAACTGCTCAATCTAAACATTCTGAATTCAGCAGTAGCCTAAAAAGCAGCCATTGCCTTCGTTTTCCATACAAAGAAATCTGCACAACACTGGAAAGCAGCTTTACAGAAACCATTTGCTGAAACACATTCGACAGAAGACAAAATGGCAGAAGAATTGCTACCAAAAAGATCATCAAACCTCTGCAAGGGAGAGAACTTCAAAAATCCAACATCAAGACATTGAGCCTCATTACGAGTCCAGCGGTAACCGAGCCAGAAAAACCGGCAGATTACCGTCGGACTCATATTACCATTCCGCCTCTGTGATTACCGGAATCACTGGGGCATTACAACCCAGTGAACCGGTAATTCTGGAGGCAGAATTCGGTAAATCCCCATTCCCATGGAGTCCTATATGACTCCATGGGAATGGGGAAGTGGAAACACCGGCACCATGCTGTACTGGTGCTAGTGTTTACACGTCCGCCTGCAGGCGGGTGGTGTTAAACCTGCCAGGTCAGACCTGGCGAGAGTGACACCTCCCGTCTGCAGAACTCGAGATCAGCCGGTCCGGAAACAACAGTGGCAGCGGGTTTACCGCCACCATTATTTCCAGACCGGCTGACTCGTAATGAGGCCCATTGTTCCACCTTACGAGTGCCCATGCAAGAGCAAAAAGTGGCTGGTACAGCATATTCTCACTTTTGCTGCTCTGCTGAATTAAAGGTAATGGAAAAGAGACAGTCATTCTCCCAGTACAGATAATGCAAGACAGGACAATTACCAAGGAGAAAGAGCTGTAATTGTGCCAGAAGAATTACCACTGGGAAATAAAATGGTAATTCCCCTCTATTACAAAGTGAAATACTGCTGAAATACCCCCAAAAACAGGAGCTAACTACATCAACATGCAGTGCAGTTACCGCCAACCAGGAGTAACGGTAAATACATCCAAGTGATGGAAATTGACACACATGTACACCCAATTGGACATCAACGGGTATGTAAGACCCACACTATCCCCAAACGCGCTCAGAAGCACCACATAGTAAGTAGCAGTAGCAAAACGCAACCTCTAGAACCTTCTACTGTACATTGAACTGTAGATCCATGCGCAGCAGCATCACAAAATATCACCTGCATAAAGGCAAAGGAAATGCTGGGTAAGGAAAGCACTCATTCCCTGGGTCAGGCCATCATACCGGGCAGTGAATAAAACGGTGCCTCCTTAATAGGCAGACCATAGCTGATCTACACATCCTGCTGCAGGAAGATTTAGAAAGCAGGGTCAACATATGAACAGCCACCCCACCACGGCTGAACTTTGTGTCAGTGCTGCAATTTCTCACCACTGACACTTTCCAGCACACTGCAGGCATGTTGAGCGGTATGTTGCAGACCACGTGTTTCAATAGTGCTTGCTCAGAGGCTGGTGCCCCCATGCAGCATGCACCCCTGGACATTTCATTGCCTCCCACCCCTGCAGAGGCTTCCTAAAGTACGGGCTTGATGAGGTGGGGAAAGTGTGGTGTTTGCCATGCTCCACAACATGTGCATCAGGAGACATGTCCCTATGTCCCCGGATGTCAAGATGGCACCCCCAGAGCTGGATGACAACTCATGTGCTAGCAACCACTTTGCGCTATGCAGTGACCGTGTGACAGGAAGGGATGGACATCTTGTGCAGCAAGAACTTATTGAGAATGTCTTTAATGGACATTGGATGACACATACCTCCTATGATTGTATATAGTTACATACCAACTCTTTCATATCCACTCACTGATGATTGAGCACTCCTCATTTCATGTTCATATTTGACTTTATTTTCAAACCATACCACACCTTTGCCTTCCATTACCTCGACCCTTATCCTAAACAAGATTGTCCTCCCTCCTCCCTTATCCCCAATAACCTTACCCTCCATCCATCCTTATCTCCAACACCCTTGCCCTCCCTCTACCCTTATCCTCACCACCCTTGCTATCCCTCCACCCTTACCCCCAGCATGAGTGTCTCATGTACTGTGTTCCTATTAATGGCAACGTTTTACCATGCCAGATTTCTGATTGCATTTGCATACTGCCGAGCACTGGGACCGATGACAGGGGATCCCTGCCAGTGAGTCTCCTGTAGGTGTGACAGCAATTGTGACAGAAATTGAACTTTGTGATCCTGCCCCCAGATATGATTTGATGTCAGGAGCAATGTCCTGTGCTCTGTCTCAGTACGTGATGGTATAACCCCCATGAGCTCTCTTATGCATTGATATAAAACTGTATTGTAACTGTCACTACCATGAGGTGGCGCCACTGCCTGCACATTGCCTTAGCTATCGATCAGGATGAGCCCTGAACAGCATCCACAATGGCCTTCAGCTGTTGCGGATGCTGCCCTGCTGTGTTTTCAATGCACTACAGGTGATAGTCAATGCTGTTCAGCCTGAGGTAGATCCATTCAAGGGTGCAATAGGGCACACTGTCAGTGCTTGGTGTGTCACGTAGATACCTGTCTATACCCACTGCCATCCACAGGTCCAATATCAGCATTATATGTTCTTGTGTCAGTGTCCTGATGCTACTAGTACTAAAACAGTTAAGCAGGTAAGGCGGGACAGGTGGGGCCTGCAGACCGGTGGGCAAGACGTCACTGGACTCCAGAGAAGCCTGCAGGGTGGTGGTGCTGGTGGCAGATGGAGCTGCTTGGGTGGAGGCAGTATGGCTGGTGGATGCAGTTGCTGTGCAGATACTGGTGCCAGATGTGTTCTTGGCATGGGTCTTCTTGTGAGTGAAATTACTGTGGGGCACAGGAGTGGTGGCCAACGTGACGGTGGCCCAGCTGACATCAAAAAGGCTTGGGTCACCCCCATCCTAAAAAAGCTGGGTCTTGCAACAGAAGTACCGCTCAACTACAGACTAATTACGAATACTCTTTTTTGTTGAAAATCCTAGACCTCATTGCCTATGCTGATCGAAAACTACTCCCAAAATGTTTACTTTCTTTTGGGGGGATATTTTAATCTCTCTTAGGTGAAAGCCATTTTAGAATGGGCCCAGCTTGGTCATTGGATCCCTATGGAGATGCGTGTTCGCTTTCGACTTCTGGTTATTACCTTTAAATGTAGTCTCAGCCTTATGCCGTTGTATCTGCAAGACCTTATTTCTAACAAAGTGAACAGCAGACCTCTCAGGTCCAGTAACCAGAACTATCTGATCCTCCCTAGGACTAAGAAGGTAGATGGTGGAGCCTTCTTTATCGCAGCCCCTAAAGCCTGGAACCAGCTTCCCCCAGCTCTCCGAGGCTTGGATTCCTTGGTGCTTTTTAAGAAACAATTGAAAACATGGCTGTTTGATTAAATCCTTGGCCAGCATAGTTTGAGGTTTCAGCCGTGTCTGATACTCTTCTCCCCTTTGCTTTCTCTGTTTATGTCTGCGCCCTGATTCCCATGAGTCCATGGTTGCGCTATATAAATATTTTAAAGTAAAGTCAAAGTAAAAGCTAATGGTTGCCATCAGCACCTCACTAGTATCAGTGGTGGTTATGTTGGCCCTGGTGTGCTGAGCCTGGCTTTCTCTTCCTGTTGGTGTGTGTACCTGCTGGTGGTGAATGGAATACGGTCACTCATCATGGGGTCTACATATGGGAGTGCAAAACACTCATGGTTTTGGAGGAGGCGGAACTAAGGCTAATGAGAGGGATGGATTCACATGCAGGGGGAAGAATATTTAATCACTGGCATGTATGCCCCGTGATGTGCAAAGATCTTGGTGGTGTGTCAATGGAATGTTGTGTCTCATGGTTTTCGTTGTCATGTGCACCCTGTGGCTTGCTCAGAGGAGTCAGCATGGTACTGTAGCATCATGGACAATGGACTTTTCCATGGGCCTCCCACAGCACTCGCAACATTTGACTAGGGCAAGGAGGCTGGATGACAGATGCAATACTAATGTGCCATTTCCATAGATGCAATGCCACATTTGTAGTTTCAGTAATTTGGACATTGTGTAACTCTATAGGTGGCATGTTTTCTTTTTTGCTCCAGCGATAGTCCCATGGCCCTGGCGTTTCCATTGTAGCCACATGATTTATGAGCTTGGCACATGGCCGGGCTAGAGGTTCAGATCATGCATTTACACGACAGAGATACATTCCTACTCATCAGGCTCAGGTTGCCTGCTTATTCCAACCTCTGATCCACCAATTGCCTCTATGGCAGCCACGTGGAGAATACTGCTGACCTTTTCTTCCCAGGGCTTGAGGGTGAGTGGCTCGACTGTGACACATCCTGTGGCAGCTGCCTGTTGCTGGTGGATGGAGATATGGGACTGCACACTGGCCTCATGGTCATTCCACTTCTTGCGGCAGTCTTTGTTGTCGAGGGGTACAGTGCCAACAGATACCACCTTTTCAAATATTTCTGTCCAGATCGCATTCTTCCTCTGGACAGTTGTTTCCATTTCTGCACACCAAACAGCTCATCAGCATGGCTGATCCCCCCACCCTCAGAAAGAACTGCTCTTCTCCACATACCCAGCTCGTGATTTCTTTTCAACCTGTCAAAAATGATAATCCTGCAAAAGATAAGGTCAATTATGTAAAAGGTATGGACACCAGAAACAAAATGGTGTAACCACATATTCTCATCGTTTTCATAAATACCCCCGATTTAAGGCACTTGGGTACAGAATTCATTTCAATATTTCCCGTCACATATCTGAATTAGGTCCGACACTCCCAAATCTGTCTTTCAGAGAAGAGACATGCAAGTTGTGAGGTGTGACAGGAACCTTCTGCAATAAAAAATAAGGGCATTTTAAAACAAATCGGAGGTTAGCTGAGTTTAATGTCAACTGTGTTGCTATCATAATACAGGCCAAATGGACTATGTGCAACTTTTTTAAAATAAGCAACCCATCTGCAAATGTTTAGATAAAACAAGAAGGATCTACGTGATCCGACCGCGGTTGATTTTCCCACGGCTGAAAAGTTTGCATGTGAAATGTACGAACCACAAAAGGGTTGTACATTTCCCATGGGAACACACCTTCAATACCCCTACATACCGACACTCCCACCCACAACATGCCCACGACACCCCCCCACCCATCCCCCCAACATAAACAAACCCTACTTACCTTCTCTTCACGCTGTGTCCCTGTGGAGCTGCAGGGTTTTCCCCCGCAACCCCAGCTCACTATACCCTAAAGTATAGTGAGCAGGATGTTGCGGGGGACACCCCTACAGCCCCCGTTTTTTATTTATTTTTATTTTTTTCAGGTGTACTGCAGGGGTGACCCCAGCAACACCCCGCTTACTATACCACACAGTATAGTGAGCGGGATGTTGCGGGGGACACCCCTGCACCCCCCGCAGTCTTTTTTTTATACTTACCTACAATGTTGCCACCAAAGGTTTGAACTTTTGGTGTTCGAACCTTTGGTGGTAGCATTTTTAAGACTTTTTGTATGGTCGGACCTTTTTTTTTTGGTCCGATCTTACAATTCCAACAAGAACGGACTATGCATCACAGCGATAAGCGTGCCTGTTTTTACTTGTGCTAGTTACACCATTTAATCATTTAAGAAGCAGTTTGCTGAATGGACAACAGCAATATATCATAAAGCCATATGTGCAAGGGTTGGCTTGTTAATTTCAATGTATTTATTTGACAACTCCCAGACCCAGAGGTATCACAGAGCTGGTACAGATTAGTGAGAAATGCTGCTGTCCATGTCATAGAGAGCCTCTTCAGGGAATTATTCAAGTCTTTTATAGTGGAATATTAGTGACAAATACAAGGCCATTGCCACCAGCATGTACTCTCCGCCTGGTGAATTTTTGTTTAGTAGGGCAATCCAAAATATGGGCTGTCTAGGGCCCTTCAGGCCCACAAGTAGCTCTGGCCCTCCTTTTGGTTAGATGAACAGTCAGAACCTTGAGGTATGGAACTTAAAACTTAATAACATTAAGAATCTAAACATTTCAAATAGAATCCATGGCATATTTTATGTTTGAGATAATAAAATTGCATTGGCCACAAAAAGACTGACCTTGTGTTGCTCCTTTGTCCACAGCACTCCTGTCATAGTGTAGTCTGCTCTATAAGCTGCATTACACTCCATAATCAATGCAAATAGGAGTGGTGCTACTCCTCAAAGAAAAGGGGTCTGTCAGTGCCCAATTAGTTTTACTCTAGCCATCGATGCTTGGTAGTTTGCAAAGATCATCCTGATTAACATTGGACTGAAACCAAATTATTTTATGGTTCCAATCATAAACCATAAATGCCTTCTCTGCGACAACCAAGCAGGACCGTTCCTCTTGACAACATAAGGACGACCTCCCCATCTGTCAAATGCTCTCCTTTGTTGGAAACAGCAGAATTTGTATTGACTTTAAGCTATGAAATATATCTCAGATTTTAAGATTCGTTTTACAGAAAAATGCCCACTGATCCAATTACCCTCCACCACGACAAAACCACCCTAAAATGTTAGGATAAGAAACAGTGTGCTTTCTATCTGAAAATTCAGTTTCATTCAAAACAATGCATCAAAATGAAAGGTGGTCCCCAATCATTAAATGCTGGGGAAGTCACCCACAGTACTCCACACAACTATAGGCAGCTTGTCTACAGAAGAAATGCAACCAGCCTGTTATCTTACAAATAATTTACATTTACAATGCTCACAAACATCAATTTGTATAAAAGTAGGTCTTAATAACTAAATTAGACATAAAATATGCCATCTTCTCCAATATGAAGCTCACACTCAAAATAGAACTTCTCAAATTTGAGCAGGTTAAACTTAACTCAATTAATCATGTAATTATGCTCTGGGGACTACATCGTATACTGTGCAATAAACAGCTTGTTATGCTGTCACTAATTACTGATCTGTCCAGAGCCAATTCTATCAACATCATCCAGTAAACTATGGTTTTCACATGTCAAGAAGTTTACCAATTCCTGCAAATCTGTGAATAGTGTTGTACATGATCTCACAAATCCATATATACATTGCCCAGGTAAAAACACTGAGATTAATTAATATTTGGGTTCTGCCAGAGAATAATACGCTCTGCACAATCATACATTCTAGGGTGTTCTATTTTAAGAATTCTTCGACAAGTTTCCCTTACGATCCACAATTAGTGGCATAGCTTGTAAAGAATTCCCCCAAATCACTTTCAATTGCAATCAGGGGTTTAACACATTTTTTAAACATATATCTCACTGCACAGGGGTTGTTGTTCTCAATTTTGGTTTATCTTTTTAAAGGCCTCTCATTCCAAGGGATTGCAAAATCCCTCTTAGGCAACCTGCTTCTGTTGTGGGAAAGGCATATTCATTTGGCTACTTCTGGAAAAGGCCTTCTTAAAGGAGATTTCCATCAGCTACATCCAGATAGAATCCCAATCAGCACTTCTTCTGTCTGACTTGCACCCTTCCTCTGAAATCTTCCCATGCACACATGAACACTCTCAAGTTCCTGTGTGTTTGGCCTTCAATTCTAGACAAGCCTCACTCATGCAGTATTGTTTGATAAAGCAATTTCTGACTGAACAGTGCCTATGTTAGTTTCTATTCAAATATTGACACTCCCAAAAATCCCCCATTTATTGTGATTGGCAGATTGTATTTTTCCATGCAATAATGGGAGGAATTTGGCTGTTCCTCTAAAGAATTATTGTCAAAATGGAATTAAATATGTCTTGTATAATTTCTTGAATGGACCTGCAAGATTATTCGGGCCTGCATATACATAATTGCAAGAAAGTTCTGAATTTGTGGACAGCAGTCATGTTCCATTAGGTTTTTTTTTATGTTATATAAATGTATTAAATCATTCCCACACATTCAAATATTGTGTTTATGCGCAGATAACAGAGAGAGGTTTGCTTAATTTCAATCTACTTTTGTTTTATTTTTCAATTCCAGTAGAGGGCTCAAATGTTATAGCCAATAATATGATTTCATTATTTGGTGCCATTTCAATGAGCCATTTTATCTGTGCATTGCATGTTTAATGGAGCTGATCATTAATAGAAAAAAAGTGCTGAACAAACACTCTGAGAGACCAGGACATGAAGCGGGCAGTTAATAGATAATGACTGGTTGTTTTGCCCCAGGTTAAAAAGTTCAGGGTTTATGTGGGATTTGGTCCTTTGAAGCAGCCTTACTAAAGGATTTGGGCAGCACCTTGTTTGAACATAATGGTTTTTAGGTTTTTTTTTCGGAAAGACCAGAGGACGTGTCCATTCTTAATGAGGGAGGCAGAGTATTCCAAAGTTGGGCAGCTACTACCGGGAAGATTACTCCACCTGCCTGCTGTCTCCTGATCTAGGCATGTAGATTAGGCTGGTGTGGGATGAGCGGCTAGGCCTGCTGGATTGGGTTTTTGTGATTTGATTCCAACAGTAAGCTGCGGTCTTGTTAGACAGGCATTTATGGGTCAGTGAGAGGACTTTGAATCTGATTCTGTCTCTTACTGGGAGCCAATGAATGTTGCGTCTTGTTGATGAGATGTGCTTGTGTCTGGGTAAGTCTAGGGCAGCTCTGATTGCGTTAGTTTGCACAACTTGAAGTTTGCTGATGTTTCTGGAGTTGGATCCTGCATAGAGAGAATTACAATAGTTGATCCTCAAGAGGATGAGTGCTCTGGCCAGAGTAATGCAATTGTCAGGTGAGAGTAAGGGTCTGCTAGCTCTAATTAGTTTTGAAGTGTATGCTGATGCGGAGATGATGGAATTGACCTGTCTTGTTAAGATAGGGTTGAGTCAATATAGACGCCTAAGGTTTTTATTTCTTTAGCCACCGCAATAGTGTTGCCATCAATTTTGAAGTATTTGTATGGTTGTGGGAGGTTGTCGAGTTTGGCCTTGCTGCCTATGATGAGAAGTTCCTTTTGAGCTATCAAGGCTTGGATGAAAAGATACATTTTGTTGATGGTGTCTGAGTTAGTATCATAAGAATCGGTGAATGGGATGAGTATTTGGGTGTCATCCGCATGGTTAGTATATGTGACACCCAAATTGTCTAGATGGTGGCACAAGTTATTGTGGTTAACCAAACCGAAAGCTGTGGAAAGGTCAAGCAGGAGAAGGATGCATAGGTCCCCTCTGTCCTTAATTTGATCCATTTGAGTTTTTAAATCCAAGAGAGCTGTTCCTGTTCCGTGACCTGGGTGGAAGCCAGACTGTCTAAGGCTTAGGGGATTGCTTGATTCAAGAAACTTTTGAATCTGTAGATAAGCTACTTGATCTAATATTTTTAGTAAGAATGGCACTGTGATAATGGGACGGAAGTTGGTTGGGATGTTTGGGTCAAAGTGTTTTTATTTTAGAAGTGGTAGTACCGAAGCTTCTTTTAAGTCATCTGGAACTTTGCCAGAGGCAAAGGAGCTGTTGATGAGTGCATTAATGAATGGGGCCAGTTCATTGGTGCATTCCGTAATGAATGTGGGAGCGCAGGTGTCCCCTTTGCATCTTGAGGGTTTAAGTCCTTTGATAATTTTGATGGTTTCTGGGGTGGTCAGAGGAGTGAAAGCGAATTTGTGTATATTTAGCTGCCTTATGGGTGGAGTATCTTCCGGAGTCTGGTCCGGGTTAAGTATCAATTTTTTGGTTTCAGTTTTATTTTGTAGGAGGGTGATTTTGTCTGCTAGAGCAGTTTAGATGTTTGAACAACATTGCTGGTCCCTAATGCAGTGCTCAAGGTTATGGGCTGATGATTCTAGCTTGCGAAGTATGTTGAATAGTTCTCTGGAGCTAGATTGGGCATTCTGGATTCTTAGGTTGTATGAGTCTCTTTGGCTTTAATGGTGGCTGTTTTGTATTACTTAGTTAGGGCAAGGAAGTGGTTTTATTCTTGGGTGATGGGGATTTCTCCCAGTTGCATTCAGCTGTCCTTTTAGCTGTCTATTGGGTTTGTAGGTCTGCAGAGAACCAGGTGTTGGCAAGTGCCAAAGGTTTTGCTTTCTGGACCATTAAGGGTGCTACTTTGTTAATAGCTGTTAAAATGGTTGTGTTGTAGAGGGTGACTAGGGAGGTGGGGTCTGAGTGATGGAGTGGATTGTCAGTTATTGGGAGTAAGAGGGGTAGCATATTAGGTTAGTAATATCATCTTCTAAGGAGGAAGTTGGTCAAGGGGGTCTGTACACTATGTGGAGAGTGAGGGTGCAGGTGTGTGTGAGGGCCATTTTCAGTGTGATTACTTCCCCTAGGGGGAATGGGAATGGGCGTTGTGCTGAGACCCTGAGGTCAAAGGAGTTTTTTGCAATGAGAGCTACTCCTCCTCCTTTAGTTGTTATTCTATCTTTCCTGTAGATAGTGTAACCTTCTGGGATGGCTAGGGAGATGGCCGGACCTGAGGCTGCATGGAGCCAGGTTTCCGTGATAGCAAGGATGTCTAACTTGTTGGTTGTAATGAGGTCTGCAATGTCTAGTGCATGGAATGGGAGCAATCGAGCTTTGATAAGAACTCCTTTCAGGTTAACCCGGGAGTCGATGTACCTAGTACCAGTGTGGTTAGGTGTGAGTGTTGTCTGTTCTTTTTGTATGTTGGTTGAATGAAAGGATTGGTCTTGGGGGGAAGTTTTCTTGACCTCAGTTGACTTTTCCCAGTTAACATGTTTGTACTTTGAGCAATGGATTGTTTGGTGTCTGTGAGAGGGTGTGGACTTGCTGTTTCTGTTAAGTAGGGAGCGTGTGAGAGGTGCTTTGGGATGCAGATAGATACCTGACGATAGTGGTAGGTTCCTCAGGGAACTAGTGCAGGGGGCCTGGATGGGCGTGAGCTGAGCGTGGTGGTGTTCTGAGGTGGACCCTTTAGCTGTGTCCAAGGGCAGGAATGGAGGTGACTTAGGTGGGAAGTAAGTAGGGGGGATATTAAATGTGTTGGGAAGTACAGTGGCCATTTGCAGTCTTTGTTGAGATTGGTAGTCTTGGCTCACAGACTGGGCTGAGGTCATCTTTAATAGATGTGCTATGTGTAGAGTCAGGGAGAGTATTTTGAAAGAGTCGATGGGCAGTTTCTGAATGTGCAAAGGTCAGGAGGCAGAGGATTAGGGGCTAACTAATTATGTAGCATACACTCAGCAAGATGTAATGATCATTCTGTTGCATACATTCAGCGGGATGCAGTAATTAGGCAGGAGCCTACAGGCTAAATAATTCTGTTGCATACATTCAGCAAGATGCAGTGATCAGATAGGGGCCTAGAGGCTAAATAATTCTGTTGCATACATTCAGCAAGATGCAGTGATTAGGCAGGAGCCTAGAGGCTAAATAATTCTGTTGCATACATTCAGCAAGATTCAGTGATTAGGCAGGAGCCTACAGGCTAAATAATTCTGTTGCATACATTCAGCAAGATGCAGTGATCAGGCAGGGGCCTAGGGGCTAAATACTACTGATGCATACATTTACCAAGATGCAGTGATCAGGCAGGGGCCTAGAGGCTAAGTAATCCTGTTGCATACATTCAGCAAGATGCAGTGATTATGCAGGGCCTAGAGGCTAAATAATTATGTTGCATACATTCAGCAAGATGCAGTGATTGGGCAATTGCCTAGAGGCTAAATAATTCTGTTGCATGCATTCAGCAAGATGCAGTGATCAGCCAGGGGCCTAGAGGCTAAGTAATTCTGTTGCATACAATCAGCTAGATGCAGTGATCAGGAAGAGGCGTAGGGGCTAAATAGTACTGATGCTCACATTTACCAAGATACAGTGATCAGGCAGAGGCCTAGAGTCTAAGTGGTACTGATGCGCACATTTAACAAGATGCAATGATCAGGCAAAGGCCTAGAGGCTACATACCACACATTTAACAAGATGCAATGATCTGGCAGAGGCCTAGAGGCTAAATACTACACATTTAACAAGATGCAATGATCAGGCAGTGGCCTGGGGGCTAAATAATACTGATGCACACATTTAACAAGATGCAATGATCGGGCAGGTGCCTAGGGGCTAAATAGTGCAGTTGCATATATTTAACATGCTGCAGTCATCAGGCAGAGGCCTAGAGTCAAGGTGCCAGGAACTGGCATGGGCAGGATGTAGATGTACATAAGGTCTGGATAAACTTGGAGTCCATATGCACTCGTTGAATGCGGCTGGTCTGTGGGCGAGGAGCGGAGATCCCTTGATGAAGATCCCTTGAGTCCAGAAAGCAACGTGCGCTGGGAGTTGCAGGGAGATGCGGGCGGGGCGTGGACCGTAGACGTGCTTGTAGGGTGTAAGAGACTTAGAGCAATTGATTATGTGCAGGCGGCATGCCCAGTGAAGACGGAGTCACTGGAGAATTTAGAATCAGGGCACGTGGTACCGGTGATGGGATGGCAAGCTTAGGGTTGTAGGTGGAGCTGCCAAGAGGGCAGTATGTCATACGGCGATTGAATGGGCACTGGCGAGGGAGCCCGGTGAGAGGACGGCCGTATAGTTGCCAAGTGCTGGAGGGATATAATAACTTGAAAATGTTATGGGGGCACCTTGGCAGCACAGAGTGCGGGGCTGTACGACTTACTTGCCAGAATATCCAAGGGTTGTGGCCACGGTTCTGCGGTTGCCATGGACAGGGGCCTTGAGTGTGTGCCTTTGGTGGGGGGCCGGTGTTCGCCTGCTGGCTCCCGATTGGATACCTAAGGATATGTGGGTGGACAATCACGGCAGCAGCCTGCTGCAGTCAGGAAGTTAGTGGGGCACTCCAGTGCAGGATGGTGCAGCAGCCATCTTTGAAGGGACAGGCTTTATTGTAGGAAGGTGCGCTCAGCACGGAAACCACGGCAGTGCACAGGTGTGTCGGTTCACCTCAGATAATGGAGTGATTACTGATCAATGGTGGGTTTGTTTTACCAAAAGCTGAATTCTGTGCCTCATATTTACCTAGAATTGCGTTTCAGGTTATCAAGTCTCATGGCTTTAGTTTAGATTGCCAAAAGTTGATGTAGGTCACACTGTATTTAAGGAAGGCATGTTATATGTGGCATTAAACCGCGTATGAAGTCTGTCAAGTTTATATTTGATCACATTTGAGAAGACAAAAGTTGCATGTGTTGCATCATGCAAAATGCTATGGGCCTCATTACAAGTCTGGTGGTAATCCTGCTGGTGCTACCGACAGGTTGCCGTCGGACTTGCAAGATTTACCAGCGCCTGGCTTGCCGGTAACAATGAGGGATTACAGCCCTGACGTTCCGGGAAGTCAGGCGCCGGTAAATTCTAAATCCCCATTCCCATTGAACTCAATGGTAATGGGGACTACGGACGCACCGGCACCGTTATTAACAGTGGCAGTGGTTCCGTGAAACTCTGTGGACGGGTGCCGTTCCACCCACCAAGTCTGACCCTGGTGGGCGGGACAGCACCCACCCGCAGAGTAGAACTGTGCCGGTCCAGTAACAATGGTGCCGGTAGTCTTACCGGCACCATTGTTTCCGGACCGGCACAGTCATAATGAGGCCCTATGTGTGCTATATGTTTCTCGAGTAGGTGTATTTCCACAGCCTGCAAAATATTTTTACCAAGGAAAAAGACAATCTGCTCCTAGGTCTGACAAACTATCGGTGTATATAGCTCTCAAGAAGTGGCTACTTGCAGATAAGCAGAAAGGTGCCCATGCAACACACAAGCCTTCTAAATGTGCATTTACCAATAAATCAGGGTTTGACTGCTACAGTAATCTCACCTTGACTTTGCTGTTTCAAATGATTACTCTGATGCAAACAATACATACACTTTCAGAACATACTCTCTGTGGTGCATTATCCATTCTCCAAAGTCTGATTGAGGCAGAACTAGATAAGGTTCATAGTAAATCCTCCATTTGTGAGTGCGTGGCTGTTCCTTCTCAATATGCCATTTTCTCCAAAACTCAGATCTGGATGCTCATGAATTTCTCATGACAATGCTGGAGTTACTGGAAAAGTAGTACATACCATTGGATAGTTTCATTGGACTACTACTAGTTTGTTCATGTTTGTTGAGGTTATGAACATCAGATTGTATCAACAGAGTCTTCAATAGAGTTTGGGTATCTTCCAGTACTTGACATGAAATCGTGCAATTTTTAGACCTTGTTACCAATGCTAACCAGGACATTATCTGTACCCATTATGGTATTTACTTACAGTTCACTTTAAGGAATTTGAAATGGCAACAAAATGTGATACCAATATTAAAAGGATACCGGCCGATGGGTCAAAGATCAATACAAACATATTGAACTTTGAACAAGGTGAGGTATCTATTTCAAATAGGACTTTTTAAAACCCTTCAAACTGTATTTCAACAAGGAGTGAGCATCCACAGAGGTGAATAAACAACATGGCTACAAAAATAAATGAACTGGTTTGTATGCCAAGATTCTGAGGATTCATTCAAGCCTCAGTTGCTTAGACATTTGAAGAATGTGTGTCGTTCTTTACTGCAACAAAAGGGTTTTCCAATAGTTCCAAGGTTTACATTTGACTAGCAAGTGACCATTCAGTAGCTGAAAATATATGTATTTCCCTGTTATGCTATATGTAGAACCTATGACAAGGCTCAGGCAAATACAAACTTCTCTATGTATTTGAAACAAATATTTCATAACGTGTAGGTGCCCAGTTGTGGATGCACACTGTTTTAATGTGCAGCAAAAGATGTGTATGTTGCAAACTTGCACTCAAAGAACAATTTCAAAGTGATCTAAACAGTTGTATGGATTTGTTTTACGTTTATTGTAGCTATGAATCATTTGGTAATCAATTGTTTCTCTATTTTGATGTAAAACGTATTCTTTATTACAGCAAATATAGCAATGTTCCCCAGTGTACATTAGTCTGTACTTCGCATCAAGAATACCTGTTTATTTTGGATTGCAATAAATACTACTTCAGAAATGAGTCTATATATGTATGAATATTCTTGAAGAACAAATGTTGTTATTTGAAAAAGAGCATTTAGGTTTTTAACTATACTTCTGAAGACTCTTTTAAATATTAACAGCGCTATGAACTTAGAAGAACATTTTCACTGTGTGCAGGTTGACCAGGTTTGGACTCATGCTAGCTTCGGTATCTAATTTTTCCTGAATGATTTTACATAGCAATATAAATATATATATATATTACACAGCCACGGATGGAGAAAAAAAACTTTGCTCATGCATACAGCCCAAACCGCTAGACAGATTATCACCAAATTTACGTCAGGAGCGGCGGCTTGGTCCAGAAAGCATGCTTTTGTAAATTTGGTGAAAATCCGTCGAGTAGTTTTTTTAAAAAAGAGCACAAAGTTGGTCACAAAAAATTTGTGATATCTATGTCCGCTCTGCGGACACACTTCCCTGTTCGCTCCGTGGACAGAACACCGATTGGCTAATCAGCTTGCGTCATGTCCGCGGACATACGACGTGTTCGCTGATTGGCTGGAATGAAGCGTCAGGTGCGTCGTATTGTTTTGATGCGCCCGCCATCTTGGATCCGGGGACATCTGCGGACAGCGCAGCGACAAACAGGAAAGAAATACAAGTTTGGCAAGTGTGCTGGTGTGTGAGTGCTTGGGGAGGGTGGGGGAGTAAGAGAAGGGTCAAATGTTTATTTGATTAGGTGGCAGACACCCCTCATGTGTTTGTCATGTCCACGGTCACTGCGGTCACCGCGGCTGTCCGCGGACATAAAAAAATACAATGCGGTACCCCATATAGCCAGTTAAAATGTTTGATTCTATGGGTGTGATCTGTGGGTGTGATATGCTGCGGTGTTTGTGGCCAGGGCCTAGAGTCTTGGGTGCATGGCCACAACCACCGCAGCATATCACACCCATAGATCACACCCATAGAATCAAACATCTATCAAATTTTTGCAAATCTACAGTTTGTGTAGTGTCTGATATGTATAGTTTGTGTGTGAAGTTTTGGCTACGTCATGTAATTAAGATTGTAGAGTTTGGTAACAAGCACTGCAATATAACATATCCATGGATGTAAACATTGTGTATTGTGGTGTATGGTTAGATATTTGCTTCAATGGTTGTGTTATGGAGCAGTATTTATGAGTTGTGTTTATTATCATATACTTACTGTTTGATTTTTTTTGTGATTGGATATATTTTTTTCATGATGTGGGTAACTGGAGCAGATATTCTTTTTCAATTTCTGTGATAAAAGAAAAGATCATGTTAGTGTAGGTAGTTTAGGTGCAGGTAGTTTATAAAGACTCATTACATTGAATAATAGACATTTCTGCTTTATTTCAACCCTCATATTTAGTAGTTTACAAACCAGTGTACTGTGCAGTTTGCTCAGTTTCTGTGTTTGTTGCTTAAATCATTGGGTCTGTGTGAAAAATAATCCATGGTGCAGTACTTTTCTTTGTTTTCAGTGTTTACTTGTTGTTTCTGGCTAATGTTCTATCTGTTGGCTTGTTTCAGATTGTTAGAAACTTGTTGAATTGTAACTGGTAATAGTTTTTTATTCATATTCTCAAGTTGTTTGGTTGTTTCAAAATCTTGGGGCAGTTAGATACCTGTTGGCGTATTCTAGCTGTTTATTTTTGTTATATTTTAGTGGTATTGATTTATTTGTTTGGTTGTTGCAAAATCTTGGGGCAGTTAGATACCTGTTGGCGTATTCTAGCTGTTTATTTTTGTTATATTTTAGTGGTATTGATTTATCTGTTTGGTTGTTGCAGAATCTTGGGGCAGTTAGATACCTGTTGGCGTATTCTAACTGTTTATAGTTTTCTAATTGAAGTTTTATTAATGTTTATGCACAGATTAGTTATTAAATTTTGGTTTTAAGAATATTAAATAAAAGTTTATAAGATTTGCTGGTAATCTTTGCTTTAGAGTAATGGTACTATCATTACATTCGAACCATCGACAATCCTTTTTCATATATGCAGTGTAGTGATCTGCATTGGTTGTGGCTCCTGCATGGTAGATTATACCTATTGTTTTGAAGGTTTTCTTACCAAGTGACACTTGACCATGTGTGAATCCAGTCTGCTTGCAGTTGTTTGTGCCACCATCTGCATTGTAAACTAAAGGCATTAGTATTACCTATTTATTATATGTTTGTATTTGTAAGGTAGAGCGATTATCTGAATTGCAGGTAGAACATAATCTGCCCTGGTTTGCATTTTGTACAAGTTGCTGAAATGGAATGGATTCACAGTCAAGTATGGATACATACACAAAATGTTCATTAGGGATTTGTTCCGGTGCCATATTGTTGCACAGAGTGCATGTATGTTTCCACATGTATGAAATTTGTAAGGTTTCATTTATAGGTTTGTTTTTGTTTTCCAGTACTTGTAGTAAGTACATTAGAAATTCTTGTGGACCTTCTTGTGAGTTTACAGTGAATTTAACTATTCCAGCACAGTAGTCCAATTCTTGTCTTATTCCATGAACACAATATGTGTTGTATGGATTGTTGCTTGCATTTCTATGAAGGACTAACATTTGCAAACACAATTGGTCTGTATTGTGCAAGTAAATGTTGTCAACAATTGGTGGCAATTGAAATATAACATTTATTGCTACATTTGCATAGCAATTTACACCAGTTATTTTTGAAAATTTGAATGGACAAGACAGTTCTGTGTCCAAGTCATTTCTTCAAGCAAGACTTAGCCATACTATATTTTCAGATTTTCCATACAAAGCAGTACCAGTTAAACGATCTGCAGCTTCATAGCAGCCACATTCTTTATTAGAGAGCATTTTTATGCCCAAGCTGTACAATTTCTGAGACAGTGCTTTGTCTTGAAGCTCTGTTTTTTCTACTTTGGTTAAGTAGGCTGTAACATATCATGCAACTGCAGTGGAATTGTCTGTAGTGTACTGCACATCTATGTTTGCATTCCATAAGAGGTCAATGATTGCATTGTAATCATTGATATATTTTGCTTCTTCTGTTCTTTTTATGTAATATGTAAAAAGTTCTTAGGTGATTTACCTTTAACACTATGTCTAACTGAAGACATGAAGTTGTTCGCTTCACCTGTTTCTATAACTGGTCTAGGGAAACCAAAGCGGTATTTGGTGTAGTATTTCCCTTTGTTTTTGTATTTGCGATGACAATATTTCCCACATTTGTGTCTTTGAAATTGTACAATTTGTGCATGAAGATCACTATTTGTTGCTTCTGATGGAATTTCACAAGAGACATATTTTTCGATAACCTGTAAAACAGTGGCATCACTGTTTTGACCCAATTTAGGAGCATCTTTAATCCATAAAAGCATGTGGATATGTGGTGCTCCTCTTGCTTGGTATTATTTTCTCCAAAAGAAGTGTTGCACTTCTCCGAGGGGAGGAACAGTTTTATTACAAATAAAGTGTAGCATAGCAATGAAGCGATGATGAAAATATCTTGAAACATTAACAGGATCTAGAGAGCAAAGTTCTCCAGGTGATAGTATATCTATGTTTGTTTTGTTTTTGTTTGATATGCGTAGGAAATCATGTAAATCTTCCCCTGCATATTCTGCACAACTTAATGTAACAAAGTAAGTGGGTGGGCCAAGGTTTCTTATCATACAACGTACAGCTCCGTGACATCAGAACCAAAACCCTTTAGTACCACGCATGTTTGCTAATAGATTGGTAATGCTTGATTGTAAAACCACATCTTTTTCTTGCACTTTTTGTAGTAATTGCGTAGCTGACATATTTTGAAAGTGGGTGCCTGATTTCAATGTGTGTGCAACTCCGAACCATAGAGTTGCTAGTTCACTTTCAAAGAGTAGGTGGAATATGTATTCCACATTTTGTCTAAATATGGGATCTTCAGAATACAGTCATAACAATTGGTATTCTGTTGCTTTTATCTGAATGGGTCTATCATCGTACCTTCCTCCTTTCCAGTAGGAAAGAGTAGAGGAAAAGCATGTGCTTCTATACTTTTCTCCCATATGCTGATTGGTGATCCTTTGGTTTGTTGCATTTGGTACGTTTCTAGTACATCATCTATGGTGTCATTAGAGTGTAATGGATGAATTGTATAATGGTCTAAAATATTGGATACTGTAGCAAGATCTAGAAGTTCAAATTGACCAGTTTCTGGTGACTCTTGAATTATTTTCGTTGTTTCCCTTAAGTTTTCTTCAATATTCATTTCTTTGTAGTATTCATTATTATCTTTTAGATATTGCAAGGCTTGTCTAACTGTATGTAAGTCTATGAGTTGTTGCCAAATTGTTTTGTCTTTTGTAGGTACACCATTTACTAAGACAATTAAAGATTGCTCTATTGGATATTGCACTCCCAGAGTGTGCACATTTTCTTTCAGATCTAATGGTACATAAACTACTTTGCCACAAATGCCTTTCACTAATTCAGAGGGAGGTAATTTTGCTGTTTTTGGTTGAAGGCGTATTATTGCTTGAAATGGGTGCACTGTTTGAATTATGATGCTATCGTAAAATGAGTTGTTCCAGGGGATTTGGTAGTGGGAATAAGTTATTTGAGATAGCACATGAAGGAGTTTAGTTGTTGTCAAGTTTTGTAGTGCAGTAACTGCAAAGTATTAAGGGGTCAGTTATTTCGTATTTGTGTTCTGCTATAAGGTAGAGGGATAATTCAAACAATTTGGAATCTTCATTGTCTTCTATTTTGTATGTTACGTCTACAGTTTTTGTGTTACTTTTATAAAAAAAGTTCTGTGGCAACACACACACACATGGTTTGGTACTTCAGCGGATGTACTTTTCAATTTTAGTATTTCTTTTTTGTATGTGTGTAGTAGAAGGTTGCCATCTGTACAATTGTTGCTAGTCTGTTGTAAAGCTACTGCATTTTGTAAGTGGCTTTCACTTCCAAACTATTTTCTCTGGATATGCTCTACTTCTTCGAGTAGGTCTGTGGCTGTACCATGTAGAAGATTGTTATTTAAATTGGCTAGTACTAAAGCAGGACTTTTAGCATAGTACAGTTTATAGACTAGATTTCTTAAAGTTGAATGATGTGTTGATATATTTACTTATCTTTTATGGGAAATGTCATTCTGTTTTGGAATGTAAGGGTTGCTTTGGAGAAGGTTATGTGAAGATTTTAGGAGTAAAGTAAGAAAAAAACCAAAAAGATACAAAATAACAGGTGTCTGTCAAGCATCTGCAGAAAACCCCAAAAAACGGCTCTTTTCAGAGCCAACCTCAAGGGGGAAACGGGGCACACTATTTAAATTTACATTCACTACGCTCAGATTTTAGATATGTCTGCAGACATGGTGGAAGTCCGCGGACAGCGCGTATTACATACAGAGATTTTGGGGTGGAGAGTCATGCAAATGAGAATGAGTAGAGCAAGGGACTGGTCAGTGAAGTTTACTGGGTGTGTTGTGTAAGGAGAGAGTTTGTCAGAAAGTCTTTTTCCTGAGAGAAGAACAGATAGCTATGGCTGTGTGTTTCAGAAAACAGATTATCTGGATTTTGGGAAACTCATGGATACATTGGTTGGAGGTGCATGCAGAACGCTTTGGAGTAGCTGCAGATCTTGGATTTACTCATGTGGAAGTGCACTGGCATGGAGTGTGTGGAATGATGTGGCTGGACTTGGTACCTCTCTGTGCTACTTTGGAGACACATCATCATCCAGACATAATTATAATTCATTGTGGAGGGAACAGTTTAGGACATGTGTCTGGAATTTCTTTGCAATTTGCAATGAAAGAAGGACTTGGGAAGGTCATGGACATATTTCCAAATTCCCAAGTAATTATTTCTCGTATTGCGCTGAGACAAATGTGGCTGCGTTCTTCTTCATTTGGTCCACAAATGGAGAAAGCGAGGCGCAATGTCAATAAGGCTGTTTGTGCTTTTCTAAGAGATGTTGGCATGTCCTCTTTTCACAATGAAAATATTATGTTTTGTAGCACATACATTTTTCACAGAGATGGAGTCCATCTTACTTATGTTGGCAATCAGATTTTTCTGAGAAATGTACAAAATACATTGCAACCTTTTTTGGAATTACAGCCATCCATTTTGCAGTAGATGTTGACCATTTTAAGTTTTTCAAACACAAAAAAACACCACCAAAAGGCTCTTTTCAGAGACACCACTTCCTCCCAGAGAAAAGTGCAATGGTTCTGATAGGGCAGCACCCCAAAATTTGATATGTCCATGAACTGTCTGCAGACTTCTAAAAAATGCACAAGGCCCTGCTCCATTTATTTGTCACTTCTATTTTTAAACTGTGAAAGCATGCTCTGAAAAGAGCCTTTTTTGTTTTTTTTTTGTTATTTTATATTTATTTTGTTTTTTACACACAACACACTAGGAGAAAAGGGGAAAGGAGGATAAGGAAGGGACACCAACCACGGGGATAAGAAAGGACAGGTGGAGAGAGGAAGTTGTAGGGTGGGCCTTATTTAGGTAGGTATCAGACCTACTGGTGCTCTTTGACCGCAGTCTCCAAAGCACTTTGAAGATTCTCCCCCATGCAAAGTACTGCGTCGCAGTACATACACAATATTGTGACCCTCGAAAGGTGAGATTCAACAGCATCGTGAATGGCCTGTGAGGCTCTGGAGGGATGCGCTCTCCCATAGGAGTGTCTCTTGTGGTGAGAGGAGCGGAAACAGAGGATGTGGTAGATGAACTCAACCTACTACTTTGATCACAAGGTACAACCTTGCGAATGGCCCCACCGTGGAACGACCTTAGGTGTCGCTTCATGGATGTCGTACCAAAGCTGTACGAACCAGGCCTCCCACGACTCAGCACCATTTTGCACTGGTTGCAGGTGACCTTTTTCGCACATGCTTTTGGTACGTCAACATGAATGGTAAACAACCGCCACACCCAAGACTAACGGCGAGTGCTGGTAGTAGGGACTTCCACTTCATCCTCCTCCTCTACATTCTCACTCCTGTTCCCCTCTGCAGGCCCTTGGGGAGGTGTGGTGGTGGAGGGGGTGGGGGTGGTGCTGAGGCAGAAGCAGCGCCAGCTGGAAGAACAGCAGCCATGGATGCCATCTGGTTTGAAGATGCAACAGCAAAGGCAGCAAAAGCAGGTAAATCTTCAATAGTAGAAAGACAGAATGAAGATGAGCTGTGGGGTGTGGCCTTTTATAGAGGTGCAGGGGTGTGCTCCGCGGACAGCCGTGCTGTCCGCAAACAGATCGAACACCCCAAAAAGGCTAAAAAAGTTTTACTGTAAAATACTTTGGATCGTCTGAAAAAGTACTTTAAAAATATTTGGGGACTCTCGCTCAGCGTGGGTGCGGTCACATGATGACACCGGGAACACATCCGCAAAGGGAATGGGAGTCCGCAGGACACCAAATGCACAGGAACGGTCGTGCGCGTGCGTGCGTGTGTTCTACGGACAGTGTTCAGGTCCTCACACAAATTAAAAGTGCAACACAAGTGAGACAGATGGTTACGGACAGGCGCGATGTTTGTAGGACTTACGGGTGTGGTGCGCATGTGCATAGATTTTCTACAGACAGTACGGACAGGTATAGTGTCCTTAGAACACCCACATTTGGGTTAATTGTGAACATTCCGGACACCAGGTGTGTTCTAAGAACAGTTCCATGTTGCTTGCGGACAGTACGGACCAGTATAGAGTCCTTAGCCCCCCCATTTTGGTTAATTACGGAAATTCCGGACACTGAATGTGTTCTAAGAACAGTTCCATCTTGCTTGCGGATAGTACGGACAGGTATAGTGTCCTTAGGACACCTCCATTTTGGTTAATTGTGGACATTCTGGACACCTGGTGTGTTCTTAGAACAGTTCAATCTTGCTTGCAGACAGTACGGACAGGTCTAATGTCCTTAGGACACCTCCATTTTGGTTTATTCCGGACATTCCGGACACCAAATGTCTTCTAAGAACAGTTCCATCTTGCTTGTGGACAGTACGGACAGGTATAGTGTCCTTAGGACACCCCATTTTGGTTAATTACAGACATCCTGGACATCGTGCGTGTTCTAAGAACAGTTCCATCTTGCTTGCGGACAGTACGGACAGGTATAGTGTCCTTAGGACATCCCCATTTTACCAATTATGGACATCCCGGACAGGCACGCTGTCCGTGAACAACTGAACTGCCTTTTAAAAAAAAATAAGACACAAACGACTGAATTAAAACACACATTTTTTAAAAATTATATACAAATATAAAATGTGTGAAAGAGACGGGGAAGCAGAAACTGACAAAATTACAGGGGAATTAGGGGTTAGGAGAGGATTGATGGGAGGAGATGAAGGGATGGAAGTCTCATGAAAATGTTTTTCTTGGTGTTGAGGGTTTGGGGATAGTTGACTGGGACATGGAGAGGGAGAACAGGTGCATGTGGAACAATGATATTTATTTTTTTCTTTTATGTGGTCCTCCACAAAATGTTTCAAAAGATTGCAATCTTCCATAAGCATGTCCATTTTTTGTTCCATGCGCTGCAGAGTATTTTGTAATGTCTCTTTTGGTGTATTCTTTTCAATGATTCTATGGTCTGTTAAAAAAAATATATATGTTAAGTGCACATAAAGTAATGTTTACTAATTTGCTTATATAGAGAAGTGTTTACCATTAGTATCACTGTCTTCAGACATTTCCTCACGTGGGAAATTTTCCTAGTACTGGACATTTCTGTGTAAAAAAAAAGATATTACTTTCAGTGTACTGTATAGGAGGACAGGTCTTTAGGACCCCCCTCCCCACATTGCCCACCTGCGTGAGACTCATGACTCGTCGGCAGCCCCCCATGCACCTTGGCCTGAGAGGCAGGGTGGCTGCGGATCAACATGTGAGGCTGCACGGCCCACAGTGTAGCATAATATAGACACCATTTTATAACACACCAAGACTCCATTTTGAGCACACTGAACCCAGGCCCCAGTAGAACAGCCTGCGTACAAATGCTGCAGCTCGGCCCCAAATTGACTGCGCACAGAGAGTACTGCACTTCGCCCCTCCTCCCCCCATGGCAGATCTGCTGAAAGCCTGTTCTCACGAGCAACTAGACACGAACAAGTAACAGAACAAACACTGTATCATTTACCTTCCGTAGTACATCATTGCCCTAGAAGTGGCCGGACTTGTATTTGGAGTCTGGAAAAGAACAAAAACCATCCCTATCAAGCATACCCTGACCCCGCGCCTAATCTCCGAACAGGTGATATATGGTGTCCATGACCCCCTGCCCAGTGCCCCCAGATGAAGTGTTAACCATACAGACTAAACCCTTGGGTCTCTCAGTCCTATTCATGCTGCTAAAGAATGTATGGTAAATAATGTTAAATGTATAATACAAACTACTCATATTAAAGTGAAGTGACCCCGCCCACCCCCGAGATACCTTCATGTTCTGAGGCCCAGTGTATGACTACTCGAATGTACCAACCAATGTTTGCTGCTATTGTAAAAAGGGTAATTGCAAAGCAATATATAAAATGCTTGTGTATGATGTGACAAAGTATGTCGTATTGCATGTAAGCCACATAGGGCACTGAGTCAGTTTGTACTGTAATCAAAATGTTAGATTAACATGTTACTTTTTTGCTCCTGAGTATATAACCCAACCTGATACTACCTCGCGTTTGTTATACGTTCGCCTTTCTCGTGAATTATAAGTATTAGACCGACTAGAATTATGTACTGTATGTGCCAATGAAAACCTCCATTGTTATGAACCTAGTAATGTAAGCATATGTAAGCGGCAGAAATGTGTAATTTCCCTAATGCTCCCAGCTTTAACATTTGTCCCCTCCAATGGTATATTGTGCAGCCTAGTGAATAGAGAATCGCTCGGAGTTACAAGACCATCTCCCCTCCTCCCGCCAAGGCCCGCCGGGGCTCGCTGGTGTTCGAGCAGCACAGCCTCACCTCCCCACATTCCTGCTGGACCCGCTTCAAATATTTACCTCCCCCATGTCAGAGGCCGCCATGGCCAGGCCAAGTAAATTATGAGCTACCTGGTCCTAAATCCCACCCCTTTGAGGTGCCAGCTACGTGCCCCCTCTGACCTAATGGTATTCCAGTTCGCCCCAATTTCAACAGACCACAAAGGCAGTTATCTGTCCTTGTGGAAACATCCCCCAAAATGATGAAGGTAGCCTGACCCGTGCCCCCTGATAAGAGACCTGGACCCATGAGACTGGACCCTTTGTTAATGACAAATTTACAATGATGAATGGAAACAGCCTCGTATTCAAACTGCTTTCCTGTGTCCCCACCCAGGTATTAGATTGATGTGTTAGAAGTTTCACATAACAACCTGGTATAGATGAGTGTGATGAATGGGTATGAAAGGCCACAAGGGCAAGTTTTTAGAACGACAGTGGTGAATCTCAATTGACAGCCAGTGCCCTGGAGCTCCACCCCGATGAGCCCAGCGGACCCAAGCACATTGTGATGCCACCACGTGGATTCCCGCCAATCACGGAGCACCTGGCCTATGGACTACATAGTAGCTAGACGTCGCCATCCAATCCCAAAGACTATGTGGCCCCTACATTTTAGCTCATGCATGACGTGTATTTGTAATATAACAGACTGTCTTTGCTATTGTCGGACAGAGCGCTCTCAGAGTTTGCAGAGTCCTTTGCATGCCCTATATTGATTTAGATAAAAAACCTTTCAAATTCACCCACACTTGGTCGTGGTCTCATTCCCTCCTGGGGTGTGTCCTTTATTGCCTCTCATTGGAGAGGCTTACTGCCTTATTGGGGGACGCTTACTTTCAATGGTGACCCCGACGTGATTCGTCTTTATTGACCCTTTTGGCACGAGACGACCCCGGCCACAGTGGAGACGCACGCGCGCCCGCTCAAGAGAGCTGCCCGCCTACGGCAACTGGTACGCTTAGATGTGCGCACACAGTAGGGCGAAAGGGTACGGGTCCTGCTCCAAAAAACCCTTAGTACCGCTCGCCAGGGGTGGCCATTGATTGAGAGGCAGCGCCGCCTGGACGGACCATGTCCGGAGAGTCTCGGATCAAGACGTGAGTAATAAGTGCGAGTGACAATAAAAGGAGTGGGAGGGAGACCAGGTTATACGAGGTCAGGTGAGGTAAAGAAGGGATATTTTCTTAGGGGGAAATCAACGGGTACTTTAATACATTAATACTATTCTCTTTCTCAGCATATGGCCATTAGGATAATAAGCTGAAGAAAGGAAAACACGGGAACCTAGCTCTGCAAAGGGGTAGAAGGCGGCGCTGCATAGTGCTATCTTGACTAGTACTGGGAGTAAGTGGAATAGTGGAAAATAGAAATAAAGGTGTCTAAGAAAAGAGAGACACAGTGCATAAATTAGAAAATGCTTTCTTCTTCTTTATTCTGGGTGAATTAATACTAGGGAATATTCTATAAACTTCAAGGGTTGAAGGGAACAACTGGGCGAGGGACAGAGGGTCTTTTGTAAAGAGAAATTACAGGGCAAGTAAAGGGAGGGTCTTTGTTACATGTTGTATGTTAAATGTTTGTTGGATGTTTTCCGTAAGTTGACTGTGCTATGTTCTTGTAAGTGAACATTTTGTACTGCAAAATAATAATGTTCAACTAATGGTACTAGAGGTTTCGGTGAAATAGTCATTATAAGTGTGACCTGGTAAGGTTCAGGGTAGAGATATTGTGTAGAAATATTACAGTATTGAAGAATTGTTAGTACTAACACACACACACATACGTGAGCCACAGTCATAGTCACAGATGACACAGGAGGGTAAACAGCGAGAAAATAACACGGGGGCTGAAACACCCCTGGCCCACATTTGTAAAAACGTACCAGGCTATGCAGAATGCAGAACCAAATACCATGACCTGTGCGTCACAGAATTGAAGGGAGAAGGGCTACCCCAAGTATGGCCCCAAGGAGGGTCGTTTGATAAGAGTGGCCTGGACATGGTAACCAAATGCATATTCATAAAATACAAGGGAAAACAATTCCATAATAGAAGAGAGATACTAGATCTATGGAGACTATTTGAAGAAGTGCCCCCTCTTAAAAAGAAAGACATAGCGCCCGACGAGCCCACCACTACCACCACTCCCCTTGCAGCGAACGAGAGTGAAGGGGAGGGTAGGGGGAAAGAGGGACCAATAGAGGTGACACGGTTGTACCCCCTCCTAAATAAACCAGTGCCCACTGAGGGGTATAATGACCCCGTGTATGTGTCCACACCTACCCCTGCAGTTGCCCCACGGCCCACTGCACCGCCACCATATGATTGCTCCAGGACTAGTGGAAGGGTAAGTACCCCCACTATAGATGTTGAAAAATTAACAGAAGACTTAACTCCCAAGTCTCAATGGCCCGGAGTGAGCTATCTAGAATACGAAACACACTTCACAGGTCCTCCGAGGAAGGGTGGAAAAAGGGGGAAATACTATTCCGAATACAGGAAGAGCCAACTAGAATAATAGAATTAGAACCACATGCGCTCGGAGAAAACACAGGGGAGGAAGGAATGGCCACTGGGGGTATGGAAGAGCTGTGGTGCGACATAGAGGATGATGAGCTGGAAGCAGGAAGACTGGGGGTAGCAGCAGGGGAAAGGTCAGAAAGGTTGGATGAGACACCTCTAAGGAGGGCCATGGAAGATGAGTGGACTGGGAGGTTAAGAAACAGGATGGGAAGAATGGCCACGGTAGGGAGAAAAGGATCGAAGGTAAGTATTGAGAAAGGAGTCAAGAACAAACTGCAGCTTCCACTGATACATAGAGGAGGTGGGAGGCCAAATTATATACCCTGGGCTCAGATAGATAAGGCAAACTTAAAATTACACGCTGTCGGGAGGTGCAAGTAAGTGGATATACGCATTTGAGAAGCATGCAGCAGGGGTGCCATTAGCAGTGGGTGATGTCAAAGGTTTGTTGGTATCAGCTGTGGGTGACCAAGCAGATGGATTTGGGCAAAGGCTGGTTTCCCGGGAATAACACTAGATTGTGACCGCCATGATGGAGCCACCTTCAATACAATACGTGCAAGAAGCTGGGATGTCTTAAGAGAGACCTTCGAAACACGCCAGATTTACAGTCAGTAATGCAATGTACCATGAATGATGGGAAGATGCTATGGATTTAATTTTTCGGGTACATGAGATGTGGAGAGCGGAGACGGGTACGGCCTGGGATCAATCAACATCCTTATTTTACTTTATAATAAAGAGAGGGCTCCCAAAAGAAGTGCAGAAAGCACTCGACAAAATAGCAGGAATTGAAGCGAAAGGCTGGCCTAAATTCAAAGTATAATAGTACACCACTGCAAGAGAATCAAAGAAAGGGAGAAAGAGATAGCACAGAAAAGGTTAGCAGACAAGGCAAAGTTAATACAGACGAAACTGGGGAAGGTCGTCGCAGCCGTAGCAGCACTCCCCGCAGATAGGTATGCAGAGGGGGAGGAGGGATCAGTAGTGATACAAGGAAGGATGGTAGCAAATTGAGCTGGCAATGGGCAGCCACAGTGGAATGGACAGGAGCAGTACGGAGGACCGCAGTGGCAAGTGTGGAACCCCCGGGGAGGAAGACGTGGGTACAGAGGGTGCAGAGGGGTTGGTCCGGGGTATGGATGAAATGGTGGGTATGGGGGGCAAGGACCTAGAGGAGAGCAAGGAAATTGTTGGAACTGTGGGAGGTGGGGACACTTCTCACGCGAATGTAGAAGCAGGCCAAACAATAATTACCAAGATGATCAACATTATGGTCACCCACAACCAGAGAGCCCATACGAGTTACCAAGGGGCAAGGACAGCAGAAACAAAGGTGCCCAGAACAACATAGGGAGCAACCACATAATGTCCAACAGAACCCCCAATGCCGCAAACATATACCATACACACAGGGCAACCCCTTTGCCACAACAGCAAATGGTGCACCTGCACCATATGGAGGAGTGGCGGTGGTATCAGGAAATGTTTTCAGACAAGGGGGGGACCACGAGACATCCAGCATAGGACAGCCCACGGAGAGCACTTGCGTGTCCAGTACTATCGACGACCCTCGATGCAGCAGAGGAACCATTGATAGGGGCAGAGATAGGGGACAAAAAATTCATTTTTATGGTGGATTTGGGAGCTGAAACATCATGTTTACGTGAAGGCGCCGGTTTCTGCTATCTAATCGTAAATTGGAGACGCAGGGGTTCTCTAGGGTGGTGGTCGAAGTTCCTCACACAGACGAATTGGATGTAACAGTGGGGGGTAAAACAGTAAGGGCACCCCTATTGTACTACAAACAGTTCCTGATTAACGTATTGGGGAGGGGTCTCCTCAGTAAGCTTCATATGACTACCTCCTTTACAGAAAGAGGAATAGCATGCTCCACGCTGGGGATTTGCCCTATGCAGGTAATGCTGGCAGTGCACACGCGTGCAACAGCGCCAGAAGTGCGCGGCATACCAGTGGACCCAGACATGTTCATCCAGGGGTTAAATACATTGGCACCGGTGGTCCCAGAATTTAAGCGCCTGTAATGGAGGGTGCCAGCAGAGTTTGTTTTCTGCCCCATAGCATGCCCAGACATACTGCCCCGGATGGTGATGTCATTAGATTTACATGCAGTTCAGGTCTCCACCCAAAGAATAGCAGTAATTGCAATGGACATACATGGCTGTGAGTGGCGCACAGTGTTGTGCATCAATGCTGACATTGCACTGCGAGACTTATCAGATGAAGACCTCTTCACAGATTCAGATAGTGATGGGGAAATAATAATGGAAACAGCCATCCCCTGCAATATCATGATACAGGAAAGACAAGTGCCAGTACAACTAATGGCAGTGATAGGAGCACCACCTTCCTTCTTTGATGATGACATGCAGTCAGTGCCTGGTGACCTGTGGACCACCAGCCCTCACGATGTGGGATTATTGCATGGGGTCACACCAGTTAGGATAAAACTCAAACCAGGAGCCGTACTGCCCAGGGTAAAACAGTACCCCCTGTCCCGGGAAGCAGAAGAAGGGATAAAAGAAACAGTTAGCCCATTACTAGCACAGGGAATAATAGTGCCCTCAACCTCACCATGTAATACTTGTATCTATCCGATTAAAAAAGCAAAAGGAGGGGGTTGGAGGATGATCCAAGAGCTGCGCCCACTCAATGACATCATCCAAAAAGAGTTCCCCTTGGTCCCCAATGCTGCATCCATCCTATGCAGCATCCCGAAAGATGTGTCTCACTTCACAGTGGTTGATTTGAAAAACACATTCTTCTTAGTGCCACTCGTGGAAGAGTGCTGATATCTAACAGCATTCACATTGGGAGGAAAAAGGTATGAGCAATGTAGACTACCACAGGGGTACTGCGAAAGCCCAAGCATATTCAAGAGAATTCTACATGAAGATCTAAGGAATGTCAACAGACAGCACAATTATTCAGTACGTGGATGATTTGCTGATCTGTGGAAAGAATGAGGAGGAGTGCAGGAAAGATTCCATCTCTCGCTTGACATTGCTGGCCCACAAAGGTTACAAGGTAGATAAAGGAAAGCTGCAATACTGTCAACGAGAAGTGTTGTACCTGGGACAGCTAATTTCAAAAGACGGTAAGAGAATCATACCAGACAGAGTAGCTGCCATCACGGCAGTGAACAGACCAAAAACAGTAAAGGAAATGCAAAAAATCCTCGGCATGTGCAACTATTGCCGAGCATGGATATTCGATTACGCAGCATACACGACTCTCTTACTGCAGGGACTCAAAGAAGCTCAAAGAGAAAACACAGAAATACAATGGTCAGCAGAATTAGATGATGCTTTCACATGACCCAAGGAACTATTCAAGTGCACCAGTATTCGCAAACCCAGATTATGAGCGTGAGTTCTATCTGTTTTCACATTGTAAGGGGTCCCTCATAACAGCATTACTGACACAAAAGACATCTCTGGGACACAAGCCCCTGGCATACTACAGTGGCACGATGGATGCAGTAATGCAAGAACACTTCGCTTGAGAGCAATCTCTCGCAGCCGCAGCGTTCGCCATTGAAAAAATGCAACGATAGGGATGGGATGTTCCGTGACACTGTTCATGGAGCACTCCCTATTTGCAATCCTGGAAAGATCAAAAAGCACACTCACAACACAAAGAGCCACAGTGTATGAAATAATTCCGTCCAGTGCAAACATACATATAGTGAGATGCAAGACGGTGAACCCTGCAAGATTCATTACAGAACCATGCACAGTGGAGGACATGCAAGCGCAAGACTGTGCAACATATAAGGGTGAGGAAGGGGAAACCACCATGGTAAGTGAGAATGCACTGAATGAAGGAGAGGTATTTTTCATAGACGGGTCAGCATCAATAAATTCAGAGACAGGAGACAAACACATGGGGATAGCTATTGTAAGGTAAGAAGAAGGTGAGTACGAAGTGCTAATACAATAGCGCCTACCTGCCCATTACTCAGCACAAGCAGCAGAACTAATAGCACTCATTGAAGCATTGCATGCAGCAAAGGGGTGTGCGGTTACAATTAACACAGATTCAGCATATATGACTATTTCAGTGCACGGGGGATTGGCAAGGTGAGGACGGAGAGGGTTCCAAAGGGCCGTGGGGTCACCTGTGCAACATGCAGAGCTTCTAAAAGAACTGATAGAGGCATTAAAAGACCCCACCGTGGTAGCTATAGAGAAGTGCCAGGCCCATATGAACAATACAGATGTCATCTCTTTGGGAAACGCGGCAGCGGGCGCTGCTGCCAAGGAAGCTTCTTACTTAATAAAAGAGAGAACAGGTGAGTACCTGATACAAAAACATGTAGAAGAAGATCTCCCAGATGGTTATAATGCCATGCCCGTGTCGCAAATATTGGAGCTACAAGACGGGGCATCGAAAGAGGAAAAGGAATTGTGGGAAAAAAGGGGGTATAATCAGTCAGCAACAGATCTCCTATGGCGTCAGCTCAGCACAGGTAAGTTAGTGATGCCAATCAAACTATTAGAAATAGCTTTTCAACAACTACACTTTCCAGCACACAATGCAAAACAACACATCTCCGCAGAAATACAGGAGCATTGGTTTGTCCCAGGTTTACAGGAGCAACTTTCAAAAATGGCAATGGAATGTACAACGCCAAACATATAATTCAGGAATGACATTAAGAACACTACGGGGAACAATACCAAAACCAACAGGCCCCTTCAGAGAGCTGCATATTGATTATGCAGATATGGGAGAGAGGTGCAATGGAACACGTTACATGATAGTAGTAGTTTGTCCATTTTCAAGGTGGGTTGAGGCAGGGCCATGTGCACATCCGGATGCCAAATGTGCTGCAAAGTTCTTGGTGAGGGAGGTATTCCCGCGCTGGGGAATTTGCGACGTAATTCGCTCTGATAATGGCACACATTTTGTCAATGATCTCTTCAAGGAAGTAACAGCTTTGTTAGGAATACAACACAAACTATGCTCGATTTATCACCCACAAAGTAATGGCGTGGTTGAGAAAATAAATGGCCCCCTGAAAGGGAGATTGTCGAAATTGTGTTTCTCACTTAAGAAGAACTGGGTGCACTGTTTGCCCTTAGCCTTGTTCGAGCTGAGAAATCAGCCCAGCAAGGACCACCATCTGTCACAACACGAAATTGTAACAGGAAGGAGCATGCACACGGCACACTCCCCACTCCGCTGATATTCAGACGCCCATAGAAGCGCCACTGTACTAGGTGAAGAGTTCAATGAATAATTGACGAAACTCACCAAAGCGGCTCGTATGATAGCAAAACAGCTTGCGCCCCCATTCACACACGAGGAAGGAAATGAAGCAATAAAAGTCACAGAAGAGAACCCCACAGGTCAGCTAATCCCAGGAGAAATGGTGTATGTAAGGAGTTTCATGCGTAGGTGGAATGCCCCAAGATTTCATGACCCGTACGAGGTAGTGTATTGCACACCGGCGGCAGTAAAGGTGAAGGGCCTGAAATATTGGATACATTTAACAGACGTGCAAAAAGCCTATGATAGTGTCACACAGAGGCAGGATGAAGGGGTACAAAACACAGAAGAAGTGTCACAATAGATAAATAGAAGAAATGTAGCTGCATCCTATCATTAAATAGTGGTATATATTGAAACGGAATACACTGAATAAAATGACTGTGTAGCATGAAAAATGTATATAATTTTGAAAATGTGACATGAAGCTCTCTCTCTCTCTCTCTTTCTAATGAAAATCACATATATAATTATTTGAGGATGCTTAATGCACGTTTATGTTTTAATGTATAGGAGAAGCCATGGCAGCGAATGGGCAGCCCACACCGAATAATGTTAGGGCAGACAGAAATGGCAACGAGAATTTTTGATTTGCGTAGATATTCGTATGAGTGTGGACTGTTTGTGTGTGCAATTATATTCTTTACAATGAGGTTCGGACTAATCTTCTATTGGGCCATTACATTCATCTCTATCAAGACGAATGAGGGGGAAGGGAATGGAACCAACATGGGGAATGGAACAAAGATGGTTAAAGAAAGGGCCTATTTAATTTGGGATGGCTTTCAGCTCATATGGGGCTATGACATTCACCCTGATCATGTACAGCACCCAAATGACACCAGCGATAAGCCGACCCCACGCCCGACTTCCTCATACAACGCCTCTGAATATAGTATCTATGGTTTAAATGATCGTAACCCTTCTGTTTTATCATGGTTATTTGACACCACCGCCACCCTGCCCACACCAACAGTCACTTCATCCATAGAACATGAATCCCCCACAAGTAGACAGGAAGAAAATGCAGAGATGACTGAAAGATTTCTGGCCCTATATGATCAGTGGGAAAAGGGGAGGGTGGTCAAATGGGACACAACACTGCAAGCAGCAAGAAATGCAAAAACCTACCTCAAAAGCAACTGGAGGAGGGAGGTTGGGAGTAGAAAATATGATGAGTTTTCTGTCCTGGGGCTAGGCACAATAGAAGACCCTTGACATCCACATCAGTCAAATAAATGGTATGCAGATATGAGTTCCACCGCAAAGCAAACAACAAATGAGAGTTGTTATGTATGTTCCTTGATCCCCCACGCCTCAGGCACACCTAAGGTATTACTGCCTCAAGAATTACCTCTTGCAGACGTCCAGTGTCTCCTTCACCTCACCCTGTGTAGAATTAAGAACACCTTCCAGGCACATACAGTATCTTTTGAAATGCTGCAAAACGAGAAAACGTGCTACTCAAGAGCCAAAGGAGTGATATGTTAGTGATTAAAGGAACATTGTTTTCAGAAAATAAGTGGAAAGAGGAAGTAATAACATGAAAAACAGAAGCCCTACAAGGATTGCCAGAAGAGAAACTGCAATGGATCGAGAAAACCTGCACACCAGTTTGGACAAAGCAAATCACAAAGCTAACCTGGGTAACAGCCATAGAAAAACCATTAAAATTACAAAAAGAAATCGCATACGAACAATGCTTCCATGGTGAGGGGAAAAACAACATGGGCACGAATAAGAACTGCAATCGAACGCTTATTATCCCAGACATGAAGCAAGGGGCAGCAGCCCTTATGGACATTTACTGGGTCTGCGGTAAACATGCATACTTGCACCTCCCACAAACTTGGAGGGGTACATGTTCTTTGGCAACACTGAACTCTGCTCTGATGGTGATCCTGGAGAGTCACATCAACGGAGGAGAAGGACTACACGCTGCCAGTCGCCCAGAGAAGTCACAACCAACGGAGAAACCACCAATGTATGTCCTGTCCGCGGACAACGCGCAAGGTGTGATATCAAGGAAGCGGAGATCATCTAACTACATACCCAAGGCCTCCACAGAACTGTTGGCACAAATTCCTTACAAGTAACGGTTATTCAGCTCCGCTGAAACATTCTTTGCCTCTCTCGTCCCGAGTATGCAGGCACGAGCCAATGCAAAAGGGCTGCAAATAACGCGCTCGGAGCTGATCCAATTGGCTGACACTGAAGAAGGGTTCAACGTGATCAAGGTGGCGCTAAGGGCCCTAAGGCTAATGACAATGCAGAACAGGTATGTTCTAGACCTGTTAATGGCGATGGGTGGAGGTGTTTGCCGAAAAATCGGGAGCACGTGCTGCACATTCGTGCCTTCTGCAGACGTGGACAATGGAACACTATCACATGTTATCGCGGCGGTGCATAATTTGGGGGAACGGATGAAGAAAGAGGATGGACTGGACCCGAGCTGTTGGTTCGACAACATTTTTTCCTGGGTACCATCCTGGCTGGGATTGACTGTCAAAATGCTGGTACCCATCATCGTATTCCTCCTCCTGATTTTGTGTGTGTGCCAGCTAGGTCTTCGGTGCTGCGCAAACGCAGTCCCTAATGGTGCAATAATGATGGTGACAATGGGCAATGCTAGAGGAACAGCACAAATTATGCAGAGACACAAGTACAAACATGTGAGGATCCAGAACCCAAATATAGAATGGTGCCATTATACTATGACGGAGATATAGTGGACAGGTTATACCACACAACAATAAAAGAGCCTCTGGAACGAGAATGGTATAAAGAGGTATGGGTAGATCTGGAGGAGGATGGGGGATGTATATACATGACCTGCATACTGGACGAATATGCTAGGAGGGGGGAAAGTCTCCGAGGGGTGTGTAGAGCCTGGATGCCAACAAAAGGTACACCGGCATGGGATGAAGCAGTTGCTAATGAAAAAGAACGTCAGAGGTTGGGCGAGTTACACAATTCGTTACTTAAGTTTACCCAGCTGCTGCCTGGGTAAAATAATTTCTGGAGAACCAGTCAGCGAGGGTATGTAGTGCCACAGCAGAGGCAGACCCAGTGAAGATCTTGTATGGTGCCCTGCAAGAAGCTTGTCTCTCACCATTATTGTTCAATATGTTTACGCTACTGCTATTCCAACTACGGGAGAACAATGGAGTGAAGTTAATAAATGATGCGTATGACTCAGAATGCATAATTCCATTGTCCGGGGTGTACAAAGCGGATCTGGAGAATATAAATGAAGTGTATTCATTGATCCAGGCCTAGATGGTGAAAAATGGGCCAGCCCTTACTGATGAGTAGACCAAGTGCATGTTTGCAGGTACAGATGGTAAGCTATGCAAACTAGGTCCTGAATAGCAGTAATTCCTCAGTGTTTATTTGGATCCTAACATGAACCTGAGGGAACAGGTCAAAAGTCTTGTCTCTTCATCAGCCTAACATATTAAATTGCTGACACAGATACGGCTATACCTGTCCAAAAAGAACTGTGTCACTGTGGCCAGGGCAATTATCGGCTCTAAATCGGACTACAGTTGCAGCCTCCTGATTGGCATTAGTAAGGGAGACTGCTCACGACTGCAGGTGATTCAGAATAGTGTGGTGAGCGCAGTGGAAGGACTAAGGAAAAGAGAACATATTTCCCAAGCTAGGAACAATCTTATCTGGCTTCCGATGGAAGCTAGAATCTCTCACCGACTGTTGACTATAAATCATAAATGCGTGGCTGGAACTAACCCAGAGTATGTGGCAGAAAGCCTGGTTAAGAAATCTTCTCAGAGATCTCTGAGATCCAATGACTCTAATCAATTGTTTGCCCCAAGGACTAAATTTACCAGAGTGAGCAGAGGTACATTTTTGCTGCTTCTCCAATTGCATGGAATTCTTTGCCCCCTGATCTCAGATGTTTTAAAACTCAGGAAATATTTAAGTGGAAATGTAAAACCTATCTTTTGCCTGAAGCTGAGCATTTGTGCCTGACCTCTCAGGTTAGGAGGGTTATGGATGAATTCCATACAGGATTATTTGTGGTTGTTTGTGTCTGTTTGCAACTTGCTCAATGTTGGCGCCCTTATGCCCCTCGAGCCAGGTTCCTGTGGTGTGATATAAATATATAGATATATATAAATATATTTAATAAATAAATAAGGCTCACCTTTATTTAAAACTATTACTCCCAGTGCAGTATGTTTAGGCACATTTCAGAATGTAATATATTGCATTCTGAACCCAAAGGTTTTAATGCATGCATAACAGAAAACTATACTGTTTTATATGTTATTAGTAAAAGTATATCTGTGTGTATATTATGTAAAACATATCTTAGTTATGCAGTGTGAATAAGATGGGAAGATTTTGTGGAAGAAATACGCGTGGAAACCTCTGATGCCTTTTTCATATCCTGTAAAACATATGTGTCAATACATAGCACATGTCTAAATTTGCCTTTAAAACATTGTACAGGCCCTCATTACGAGTTCAGTGTTAGCCATGCCGCTATTGGGGGCATGGCTGCCGCCGAAATCGCATCCGGGTCCATGTCCTCAGAATGAGGAATAACCGGGCCATTCTGAGTTCGGAAGGCCGGGTAATTCCTCCCTCCAAGGACCCGGAGCCGGTCTTCCCCATTCCCATTTCAGCCCCCATAGGGCTGAATGGGAGAGGGAGCAAACAACAGGCCAACTCGTAATGGCCCATTGTTTGCTCCCTCTCCCATTCCCATTCAGCCCTATGAGGGCTGAAATGGGAATCGGGAAGGACCGGGTCTGGGTCCTTGGGGGGAGGAATTATCGGGCCTTCCGAACTTGGAATGGCCCGGTTATTCCTCATTCTGAGGACCCGGGCGAGATTTCGGCGGCAGCCATACCGCCAATAGCGGCATGGCTACCGCTGAACTCGTAATGAGGGCCTGTATGTTAAACTAAACTAAATAAAGCACTGTATTCTGGAAATATGGTGATGTATACATAAATATGTTGATTGTTCACCTCACTTCTTCAAGTTCTTGTTTTAACATTACATTTGATACTGCACATCATTATTGTTCATGATGAAACTTATTTTTGTGGGGTGACAAGGTCTGTAATATGACCTTGTCAAGAGAAGGATAGGAACCCATTCTTTGCCTGGGGTGGAAGCCCTGCCAGGGAGGAATCCAGAGCCAGTCTTACTCCAGAGAAGGATGGTGGCATTTGAGATGGCCCCAACTCCTTTCCCCTCCCCAAGTGCCTGCTTATACTGGGACAGTACTCATCTGCATCCCCCCCATGCCTCCTGTCATAAATGCCTGCCAGGTTATTTCTTTCTTTTCTAGCCCTGAAACCAACACAGCAGTCAGAGTGAGAGACCTGCAGCAGAAGACGTATAACCCATCAGTGCCCCACACCATATGCTGGACAGTGGTGAACTGGCAAAGTGAGAGAGAGAGGGACGGGGAAGCTGCAGCAGAGAGCCTATGCAGCTGCCCGGCATGCCATGCACCACTCTCTAGCACCGAAACGAGCTGCTGCTGGAATGCCTAAAACCACTCAGAGAACCAGATACTCAAAACATTTTCCCAAACACCCACGAAGACTGTACCTACCTTGGGGGAGGCCAAGTCAGGCCCCGCTAAAAGAAACGTGGACACTGAATAGCACAAACAGTCATTATTGTTCCAGCACGGCATCGTGTGGCTAAAAGGGGTGGGGCTTACTGCACAATATGAAACATTTGTGTCTGTAACACCTCCTGGGCCAGGAAGACAAGGTTAAATTGGCTAGAGTGAGATGACCATCCGGAGGACAGCTAGGGGTGTAAAAGAGACCTCTGGAAGAAGGAAGTTGTGGAGAAGCAGGTAGCACCACCAAGAGACTAGCAGCAGAAAGGACTGTGGACAAGAGTGTGGAGGCAAATTGTAGAGCAGGTGAGGTATTGGTTGATGAGTGCAACTGGTACTCTGTTGCGATTGTGCATGTGAGACTAGCGAGTGAGATATTCGGAGGGAGTGTATGAAGTGGACGTTAAATGGTTGCGAGAGTGAAATATGTGTAACTGGAGAAGAAGGTGGGGAGCAATAGTAGTGTGGAGGAGGGAGTAGTAGTGTGGAGAAGTGAGTAATAGGGTGGACGAGGGAGCAGGTGTATGAAGAAGGAAGTCGTAGTGCGGAAGAGGGAGTAATAATGTGGAGAAGAGACTGTTTATGTGGATATGGGAATAGTATTCTGGAGGATGGAATAGTAATACCACAGGGTGGAGGCAAGGAATAGAAGGAGTGAGAGACATCGGAGGGACAGAGGAGGAAGAAGCTGGGAGTAGAAGGAGTGAAGGATGGTGGAGTTGGAAGTAGGAGAGCAGTAAGAGGCGAACATCAGACATTGAAGTGGAGAGGAGAATGTGGGCATGATAGGAAGAAGAACACATTTGATAGCATGCCTAAAGGGCACACCCACAAATCCCTTTTAGTCAACTAATAAACTGGTAGGCTAAGGTGAGTTTTTGAAGTCCAATTAGACAAAGCTATTGCATTTAAGTTATCTAAACCTGCTAGACTAGGCAATAGATAGTAGGGGGTCAATATTCTGTACATTCTGTACATTCTAAACTGGGGAGGGCGGAATGGTGCTATTTTAGATGTTAGAGAGACAGTCCTATATCCCTAAGAAGCTAGTCAATAAAAACCCATAACCCATCTCTGGGTTTTGGAGAGGCGGGGAGGCATCTGTGACAGCGGCATGCTTCTTATGTTATTAAATTATACCCAAGATGTACACCCGAGTTAAAACCATAGGTATCTATCTGAGGTAAACTTTTGATAACACCACTGTTGACACATCTGTATTATTATCTACTAAAATGAATATATGCAGATGGTTCTTCTCTCTGCTATGCAAATAATTGATTAAAAATATCCCCCTGTACCACCAACCGTTAAGTGAACATGGTATTTTACTATGGCAGGGGTTAATATTGACTTGTAGAAACACATTGGTTTAACAACACTGAACATTTAATTTTTTGCCAAAATGCCATCATATTTAAGTTAGTGGATTTCTTTCTATATTAAAGTACCCACTAGTTGCTAAGAACTAATAGATGTTTTATTAAAAAAAAATATATTTGTGGACGGGGTGGAGTTTTTCTCGCTCCTTTGAGTTGTTTTTCTTCTATGGCCATATGATTATATCACACAACTTTCGATAGTTGGGTACAAGTAGCATGTATCATTTGTGCAAGTAGTGGACATGATCGGCCAAAAGAATACAACAGATTAACTTGTAGCACTTTCCTAGATTACCCTTGAATATTTGTTTTCTTTTTATGAGAACTAATCGAGAGAACGACTTCTAAGTATTCTTTGTGCACTGTACGTAGATATCAAAACACTCTATGAAATGGGTTAAGGTAAGCTTAAATTGTTCTATATACTAACACACTACACTAATTTGTGTAAGTGTAGACGTTGACGTTTGCCTTTACAGAAGGGATTCGAAGCAAATTTTGAACTTCAGGTAGAGGCAATACTTTTTACTTAATCTCCCCACTTGCATACTTTTCAGTACTGTTATGATATTGCACATGCACAGCGAGACCAGCGATAGTGCAGAAGGGCGGTATGTAAGACCACTTATATTATTACATTGGCACCCTGGGCGGGGGTGCTGGCCAATCAGGAAGCTCGGAACACGGGATGGATTCTCTGGTAAAGCCTGCGTACCCAGCTCCCCTGTGACTATGCGCCCCTCACCTCTCTTGCTCCCTCCCACCTTCCCCACATGCTACAGGCAAAGTGAAATTAAAAAAAAATTAAGCTTACCTTTCTTCAGTGCCCCGAGCCGCAGCTGCCTGATGGAGACGCGGCATTCCAGGACTGAATAAAGGTACGTTTTTCTTTATTTTTTTTATTTTCACCTTGCCTTTAGCTACCACGAGTAATGGCAAAGAGAATTTCCTTTAAAAAACGAACTTACTTTGCGGTTCGTTGCAGCACTGCGCCTAGTCTCCCAACTCTATTTCTTTGTTGATGACGTGATGATTATCAACATAGAAAATGGACTTGGAAACTACAAAGTACAACCCAGGTTCCTCATCATTATGCCATATTTCACGTCATCACTGATAAAATCATAATGCAAAACATAGTACACCTGCTGAGGGACATAACTAAGCCCTTGAAATTCACTGAACAAACGTTAATTAAGAGACAGTTAAGTTGTAATACTTAAAGTTTAATGAAAAACGTTACTTGAAGTGAGGTTGAGGTAACGGTTTAACATAACAGATCCCCTGAAATTCGGCAGGTTTTAGAATCAATGGCACTTTAACTCTGATACCCCCACCCCAATTGTGAAAACTATGAGCACAATAACATCGAAGATGACGTCACTGATGACATCATTAATGATATTGCTGGAAAATACCAATCAGAGTGAAAGAGTGAAATATTCTCTTGGTGTATTTCAAGATAAATGTCAAACGTACATGCTAACAGAGATGTAATGTACCCTGGCAGTATGTCATAAATACTTAATTCAATGAAGAACATATTTTTCCAGCTTCCGAAATCGTAAAGGAATACCTTTTAGACAGTAGTCCAGCAGTAGAATAGACTTTCTTACTTTGTACTATTAACCTTTTTTCCTCAAAACCTAACTTTAGTTCCACGTGATTGACCTTTCATAGTCATCTAACACAAGCATTATCCTTTCACACGGATGGGGTGTTCCTTCTCCTTTGATAAACTGACAGTTCGCTGTGTTATGAAAGAGAAAGGGATTTGGAAACAGTTTGTCCTTGATTACAACTCAGGCGTTAAGGGTTTAACGGCGCCGTCGGTGCCGTTAACCCTTAACGCCTGATTACAAGTGTCCCTTTGCGTGTTGGTGTTTAACGCCTGCTTTTAGCAGGCGTTAAAAATCCAACCTGCAAAGGGACTTTGGAGCTAATTACGGCACCGTAATTTAAGGTGCCGTAATTAGCGCCTTCCCCATTCCCATTATGCCCTATGGGGGCAAAAATGGGAATGGGGAAGGGCAAATGGTGAATGGGGAATTACCTCCCCACTCACCATAGGAATTGGGCGGTAATTCCGCCATCCACCATGGTGGAATCGTAACCTTAGCGGCATGGACCATGGTGCTAATAGCACCATGGTCCTCCGCCAAGGTTGTAATGAGGGCCTTTGTGTGTATGTTACTTCTTGACTGTGTTCTGTAGGATTGCAATTTCGACTTTTTAACATGTGACTGCATCCTTGCAGACGAATTTTTCAACATATTCTGAAGGCCGAATTTACTACATTGAGTACCCAAATTACTACACTGGGATTTTATGCCAAAGGTGCCCATTTAAGGACAGAGTTATAGAACTTTACTATTGCCACAAGTGGTGTTGGTAAAGCACTGCCTCATTAGTGGTGTTTGTTACTCCCAATTCTGAAGTCCTTTAGTATATTGGATATTGGCAGTGGTCTCACACATAACTATTTGTGGTAATACCGCCAGCACCATTACTGCTCCTGTTAGAGGAGTTATACCGTCACGTCGAGCAGGAGTTAACCAATGAACGCATCCCATTCTCCTTAATGATCTCTTTACGGACATACAAGTGGTAGTTAAGGTCTCAACATCACTATCACATTCTGCCAAAAGCCTGCTGGAAAGGAATCTTAACTTACGTACGAGCGAGGAGGAGTTCCATTTTATTAAATGGGCGATGTTTTCATATGAGAAATTTGGATGGAGAACAAATATTAAGCTATATAGGAGTTTTACCGGTTTTCTGAACCCATAATAAGTTAGAGTGGCAGGCAGTAAAAGTAAAACTGAATTAAACAAAACCTCTTAATTCATTTCACACTATTTTGCCAAAAAACAATATTGCTCTGCCCCTTTCTCTCTCCCACCATCCTTGTTGGCTATTCCAACTACTTAACATTATTCCTCAGTACGGCCCCTGATCCCTCTCTCCATCCCTCTCTTTGCTGATGTTGCAGACTACTTCACTAATATTGCCTCTTCCCTCCTCTCTTCTCTACCGTACTATCTTTCTTTATTCTCCACACCATTCTTGAAACAGCCTCCTTCTTAACCCATGCCCACCTAATTACTTCTTGTGACCATTTCCCTCTCCATTAATTCAATATATCTATCTACATCTCCTTCCATATTTTACCTGTCTTTTTAACCTATCTCTTTCTACTTCCTCCTTTCTGTCCTACTTTAAAGGCGCTATCATCATTCTTAGACTTTTTTATTTATTTATTTATTTATTTATTTATTTGTGTTGCAGCCGAACAAGGCGACGCTTCACAAATTATCAAAAGGAAATATACAAAACACAAAATGGCAAAACTTGCCTACATATAATGATAAAAAAACAGCTACATCTTCATCAATCACAAACTAAACATTGAAAATCACGTAGACTCATATGGCTTGGATCTCGTTCCATAATATTTGCACTTAAAACAGACAACTAACAATTTCTCATTTGGAAACAAAGCCAAAGGCCCTTAGTACCTGAATTACGTGTATCGTTAACTGAATTCTTCACCAGCTATCAGGCTATCACAGAACATCTCAGAGTACAGTCTGTCTTCCCCTTCCACCAAATACAGAAATAACTCCCTCCTAATGTCCCATGACCCTCTACATTCCAGTAGGAGGTGCTTTAAGGACTGGACTGTAAATTCTTTACATAGGTGACAACCTTCTGCAACCGGACTGAACTTTTTGCGATAAGACAGGACCTCCCAAGTCGGGACGAGGTTCAGACGTACCCTGAGAAAATCCTGTCTCACCTTAGAGTTTGGGAAGAGCCTCGGATATCTGGGAATATTTCCAATTTTTTCGTCATTTGGAAGGAAGGATTTTGCCAGTACCAATGAACGCATCCCATTCTCCTTAATGATCTCTTGACGGACATACAAGTGGTAGTTAAGGTCTCAACATCACTATCACATTCTTCCAAGAGCCTGCTGCAAAGGAGTCTTAACTTACATAGGAGCACAGAGGAGTTCAGTTTTTATTAAACTGGCAATATTTTCATATAGGGAATTCAGATGGGGAACTAATATTAACCTATATCGCGAGATAAGACGCCATTCCCCATGCATCTACATGGAGCTAAGGCCCAAAACAAATCTGAGACTAACCATTGGAAGGGATAAGGGCAAGCCCAAGACCTTTTTCCACATGTGGCCCTCCACTCTGGTCCACTCGGGTCCATGTTGTCTGCCACATTAACAACTTTATGCCTACCCCATACAACAAGGCCCTTTGCCACATAGAATTTAACAAGTGGTACCAAAGAGAGCCTGCAGTATGATGTCAGTACTTTTTACATCTGGCATACCAACCGGCAGGCCTTCCGTAACATGTTCAACTCCAATCGGTTTGCTGAGAGAAACAGGTACAATTTAAATCCCAGATTTGTCACAAATATTTCAATGGCCATCTGGTCACCCAAAACCCACTTTAAACAGTGGGCCTGCTTGTCTGGCCTCTAAACAATTATTATCTTCGGTTTTTGGGTGTTGAACCGAAGATCATTGATCACACTGCAATTACCCAGGGCCTTTAGAAGGCACTCCAGGCCCACCACATAATGATCCAATAAAACTATGTCATCGGAATAGGCCAGCCACCTGATAGGAACATCACCAATCCTGGGGCTGGCCAATGCCGAAGGACCGAGGTATCTCTATAAATCAGCCAGGTATAGGTTGAAAATGAGTGGGGCTAGATGGCAACCCTGCCTCACCCCTCTCTCCGTCCCCACTGGAACTGACAACTGTCCCACTGCATTTAGTCTGATTGACAAAAACGGTGTCCTTGTGTAGGCTGACTAGTATCTCCAAGAGCTGTTTGGAATTCCCCAGGCATCTAAATTTGACCACAGTCGCTCTCTACAAACTGTGTCAAATGCCTTGGAGAGATCAATCCAGGCTCCGTACAGCACTGGCCCACCCCGAGCCCAGGACTTCTCACTATCACTAAGAAGGTTAAGAACCAAACCGTTCAGGGAGGTGGACTGCCATCTCCGGAAACCAGTTTGAGATTTAGATAAAATCCTGCTACTTGTGGACCAACCCTCCAATTCCATCAGAAGCAGCTCAGCAAAGACCTTTCTCTCAACATCAAGGAGGGTGGTCGGGTGATAATTTCCTGCATCCACCCGGTTTATACTATATAAAAACCTTCTCTTGATTCCTCATTGCCTCTACTTTTCATCATAGTTTCCTCTTCCTTTACTTTCCAAACTCCTTGAAAGAGATGTTTACACTGATATGCTTTCCTTCCTCATTTCACACTCTCTCCTTCCCTGATTACAATCCGGTTTCTGACTAGCACACTCTACTGCAACTGCTATCTTACATGTCACCAACTCCTTTCTCTCTGCAAGTCACAACAAGCTATCTTCTATACCCATTCTTCCTGTTCTCTCGGCTTCATTTGACATGGTTGGCCGCTAACTCTTTTATCTCATGACATTTCCGGTATTGTCCTCATATTGTTTGACTCGTATTTTTCTGTTTTCTGGGCAGGACATCTTTCTTCTTCATGCCCTCTTCTCTTTGGAGTCACCCAAGGTTCTGCTCTTGGACCTCCACTTTTCTCCCTTACATTCTCTCTCTATCTCTCTCTCTTTCTCTCTCTCTCTCTCTCCTCTCTGATTTAATCTTTTAATCTTCTGCACCACTTTTACGCGGAAGATACCCAGATCCTTTTCTCATTCTCTTTTTTCCTTTTCTGACACACTGTATTTTACCATCTTCTACTGCCTTACGGCCACCCAAACCTAGATTTGCTAACACTTCCTCTATCTTCATCCTTCCAAGACAAACATTCCATTTTTTCCCTGTTCTTCCCCTCTCCCACTCCTACAAATCTTCTTTTCCCCCTTCTCTGATTCTTATCTTACTTTTTCCCTTTGAGCTGGCCCTTGGAACATGCATCTGTTAATGAATGGGATGACACCAGAATAATTCTGAGTCCAAATAACCGGACAAACTCAAGAAGATAGCAAGATACTGTTTTATGAACAATTATCGAAAACAGGGAGGTTACAACGAACACCAACGGATGTACTCTCAGTCTCTCAATGATATCCACAAAAAACATAATTATATACTCATTATGCATCCGAATGACATCATACTACACTGCAATAGTTAAAAACCTATCAGGGGTTGGGTTGGTTAAGGGAAACGTCTAGCTATACAATCATAATGGAGCTAGGATTGTTAGTGGCTGTCCTTTTTCAGATGGACAACTTATGCCTACCTCTTTAAACACATAATTTAAGAAAAAATAGTTACACTATGTTTCATTGGTCTTCTAAGCTATAAGGTCCTTCATTATATGGACTTATCCAATTGGTTTGCACGCCTTTGCCATGTCTGGAACATTTGGTTCATTGAGCAGCATGTAAGCCAAGACCCAGGTACAGGGAGATAGGACATGACGCTTCCTCACCACCCAATTAGCCCAACATCTCTCATCACCTATGTCTTCCGCCATGAAACTGTCTTTGTACTTGGCCTTGCTGAGTATTCTCATCCTGGGAATGAACGGGTGTGAGGGCACTCGTTATCGTGTCTGTAACTCCAAGTTCAAACTTTATTTCCATCCTTGGCTCACCTGACAAGAGACCACGATTTGGTCCATTCTGCAGTTTATAAATGCTTTAAATTAATTAAAAGTTGGCATCCTTTGTGTTCTTTCTTGCAACTTAATATGAGAGTATGCAAACAAAGGGGGGTCTGGGAATCTCTCTACCAGCACAAACACAGCCCAATGACCTGTTCTTAGGTAAATAACCCCTGGTAGAGTCTCTCCTAGGGGTTATTCACCCAAGAACAGGTCATTGGGCTGTGTTCGTGCTGGTAGAGAGATTCCCAGACCCCCCTTTGTTTGCATACATTAACTTTGGGTTTCACCCTAAGTTAACAGGGCAATCCAGACGTGGACCCCTTCCTCACTGTTCTTAGAGAGGCAACATTTTCACCTCACTGATGATGCCCAACAAGGCTGAAACACGTGTATGGGGTTACTGATGGTACTCTTGTTCAGAGGAGAATTGCCTAGCATTTCGGCGCTGGACTGCCCCTGGGCAGGACAAAGGCTGATATGCGGGGAAATTTCTTCTCTGTGAAAAGGACAGTGAGCTAAAGACTTGGTAGAGTCTCTCCCAGGAGTTATTCACCCAAGAACAGGTCATTGGACTGTGTTCGTGCTGGTAGAGAGATTCCCAGACCCCCCTTTGTTTGCATACATTAACTTTGGGTTTCACCCTAAGTTAACAGGGCAATCCAGACGTGGACCCCTTGCTCACTGTTCTTAGAGAGGCAAAAGTTTCACCTCACTGATGATGCCCAACAAGGCTGAAACACGTGTATGGGGTTACTGATGGTACTCTTGTTCAGAGGAGAATTGCCTAGCATTTCGGGGCTGGACTGCCCCTGGGCAGGACAAAGGCTGATATGCGGGGAAATTTCTTCTCTGTGAAAAGGACAGTGAGCTAAAGACTTGGTAGAGTCTCTCCCAGGGGTTATTCACCCAAGAACAGGTCATTGGGCTGTGTTCGTGCTGGTAGAGAGATTCCCAGACCCCCCTTTGTTTGCAAACATTAACTTTGGGTTTCACCCTAAGTTAACAGTGCAATCCAGACGTGGACCCCTTGCTCACTGTTCTTAGAGAGGCAACAGTTTCACCTCACTGATGATGCCCAACAAGGCTGAAACACGTGTATGGGGTTACTGATGGTACTCTTTTCAGAGGAGAATTGCCTAGCATTTCGGCGCTGGACTGCCCCAGGGCAGGACAAAGGCTGATATGCGGGGACATTTCTTCTCTGTGAAAAGGACAGTGAGCTAAAGACTTGGTAGAGTCTCTCCCAGGGGTTATTCACCCAAGAACAGGTCATTGGGCTGTGTTTGTGCTGGTACAGAGATTCCCAGACCCCCCTTTGTTTGCATACATTAACTTTGGGTTTCACCCTAAATTAACAGGGCAATCCAGACGTGGACCCCTTGCTCACTGTTCTTAGAGAGGCAACAGTTTCACCTCACTGATGATGCCCAACAAGGCTGAAACACGTGTATGGGGTTACTGATGGTACTCTTGTTCAGAGGAGAATTGCCTAGCATTTCGGCGCTGGACTGCCCCTGGGCAGGACAAAGGCTGATATGCGGGGAAATTTCTTCTCTGTGAAAAGGACAGTGAGCTAAAGACTTGGTAGAGTCTCTCCCAGGGGTTATTCACCCAAGAACAGGTCATTGGGCTGTGTTCGTGCTGGTAGAGAGATTCCCAGACCCCCCTTTGTTTGCATTAATATGAGAGTATTCATCCGCCGCACACACTTATGTCTTCAGAGTAGATAGCTGACCTTAATTTCTAGTATCTTGACTCTAGGCCAGGCAGCCTCGCCACGCAGCTTCAGCAACCTGATATTCTACTGCAACACAGCTTTCCGTTCCCCTTTCATGGTTTCTGGTTTATTTATTTCATGATACCAATGTCTAGTTTCCATATGGTGGCCCGCCTGCATTCTATTGACTACTCACAGCTAGCCTATACGATGACTTGATCGAACTTGTGTTTCAGCGCCTGTACATTCATTGCACTTATGTTTTCTGCAGCACTAAGTTAACGTGCAATCTTTGTCTTTTCCACATTAATAGACCACTTGATTCTTTACTTTGCCTTTTGTCCTCTAGGATCCATGCATCATCTTTATTCAGTATCTCGGGATGTCGTGCACACTTTCTTATGACATCATCAGTTAATTTTCTTAGCTCTTTCTCTTATTCCTTCAGGGAGTTCCTCCTGTAGGTTGTCATCACTTCAGGGGTACATTTGATAGGGTTGTCTCAATGGATATCTACTTCGAAATACTCGCTGCAGTATTGACACGAGAGCTGGTGTCAGGCAAGGCACGGTCTCATGTCTCCAATACAAAGGAGGTGGTGGGGCGGGATCGCCTGCGGATGTATAGATCTGCTCCTCTACGCCTTCATATCACTAACATGGCTCAGATCTGTCACTTCCACCTCTATAAACTTTGCTGTGCCTCTCCTTTTCTCCTAGACAAGTGACATCCTGATAAGAAGAATGTCATATTCAAGAAAGAAGTGCAGGGCACGCCAAACCCAGAGACTGGGCCTGCCTATTTGCTTCCCTGTCAGGAAGGCATAGTCTAGGAGAGAGAAGAAAGCACTGAAAAAACATTTTCTGGCAAGGAATTCTGATTTTATTGTTCTTCTTGCTTTTGTAAAGGTTCTTGGGAACCATATACAAATTACAACAAAGATTTCCTTTATCAATTTTAACCACCATTTTGGTCCGCCAGTTTTCCCTTAGCCCACATTTTTTAGATTCCCTTATAGAGAAGCTTGGAATGGAATCTTTGCCTGTTGACCATGCTACCTGTAAATGGAAATCCTGGGTGCACATGAGTATTAAGTTCTGGTTGACACCCAAACCTGCAGAAAATCAGTTAAATGAATACTTTGCAATCATAGAAAAATACACTGGATGAGTCCACACACACAAGTTCACTGTAGGAGCAGAATGCCTCAACTTTTCAAATATATTGTATTCCATCAGTGCTGTTTCTAAATCCTTTTAAACATTTGCTGTTTGCTCAACAGACAGATAATGATTCAGGTATTAACCCTTGATCATATCCCAATGCAAGAAAACACTAACATATGTGTCATTTAGTATCCACCCAAGATACATAAACCTACTTACTGATCAATTCACAGTAATAATTATATTTCCTCTATGTTTTATGCCCACAGCACAACTATGTGCTGCTGTTCAAAATGCACTTGTTTTACTGAGAAAATGTGAGTTTAACAAGAGCTACATGTTCTGCTTTACTTTCCCATGTTCTTAAACGCACTCAGTTACATTGGCTAATGCTTTTCCCCATTAATAGGTCCATCATACATCTCTTTTAAATCTTAAAAAATTAGATTTAAAGTGCCTTGATGCATATTGCAAACCTCTAGATCTACATCACACTGCAAACATTCCTGTGGAACATTATAAAAAGGAATGTCGATTCCAATCTTCATTCATTGCAGCAGGGTACAAAATATGACATATATGTACATAGTGGATCTCGTGTTGCTGCAATAATTTCTGTCCGTCCCATCCTCGTTCCATTTTTGTACGCACTCAAGCACTTGAACTCACCATACAAGGGTGATCTTCCGCAAAATGTCTGTCTACCGATGACGTCACATTTTGCAATACTCACCAACAATAGGCCAGGCAAAAACAACACATCATTTGTATGCAGACGACTTGATTCTCCTAGACCAGATGGTAGTCGGCCTGTAACGACAACTGGACAACTTATCTGCCGACATAAAACTCAACAGTTTGGAGATCAAAGATAAGACGAAAATCATGTCCTTGGAAAAATCCATCAAGAGAACTGAAAAATTAAAGTGGCATCTGGACGGAACCCAAATAGACAGATTAAAAGAATTTAAATACCTGGGAGTAACCCTAGACAGCAGCATTACATAAACAGCAATGCAAAGAGTCCTCTTTGAAAAAGTAAAAAAAACTGGCATTTCAAACGAGAGCAGTGGACACACAATTTGGCTGATTCTCATTGATCCCAGCAATCAACTTTTACAAACCCAAAGTCATCCCATCTCTGTCATACGGAGCTGAAGCTATGCCATATATTCCATCAAAAATATGGCTGAAACTGAAGGCCTTTACTGGAGAAACGTATAAGATTGCCAAAATCAACACCAATGGCCTCGATACGTAGAGTGTGAAGTCTGCTGTCACTCCAGGCAACGATTGACTGAAACAGCATAATGCTGTACACGAAGACACTCTTTCCAAAATGCCCAGAGATAATGAACTTAATCAACGTCGAAATAACAGGAGGCCTCTGCAAAATTTTAACCACGTGGGCACAGAAAAACACTGAAAAACTCAAAGAGATACAAAGCTCAGAGGAAGAACAAATGCCGAACCCGATGAAGGTCCAAAAAACAAATGGAGGAACTTGACTGGATTGAGACTCTGGAGATAGCGGCCAGAAACAAACTAACAACTAACTTGCCAACTAACATAAAGAAGTTAAATCAAACTCAGGAATACATGAAGAAGTTTCCTAACAGAGCCCTCAGGAACACTTTCCTGAGGGTGTGATTAAACCTTCTAGAGACCAACGAAATCTCGAATAAATGCCGGTAATGCAAAGATGAAGAGCAGATAGAAATCATGAGGCATCTCCTACAAACATATCCAGGAACTTACAACATAAGGATGACTTACCTGAACCACCATCTTTCCGCATCAGCTCTATATGAGGAGGAAGTTTGGTGGTCGAGATTGATGAGAGGAGAAAATACCTCATGGGTGATAGCCGTGGCCCAAATCCTGCAACATACACTAACAGAGTGGGAACAGAATGGATCCTGAAAAAGGAGACAAAGATGATAGAGTTAAACAGGAAACCATGAGAAAACCTCAGTAATAAGAAGTGGAAGTGGAGAACAATGAGCCGAGAAATAAAAGGACCACTTATGTATGGATGCAACTATTTTATAACTGAAGGTAAAGGACTTCAAAATCTTGTAAAAATCGTATACGATTAAAACAAGTAATACAAAAAAAATGTAAAAATTTAAAATACTCACCAATTCTTTCTTTCACAGGCTGTGTTGTTTCCCTGCTGGCCTTTCACATTATGTACTACACAGAAGGTGTAGCACATTTTTTAATCTGTTTACTCTACCACTCATTGGATGTAAATGAAGGACATTTACTCACATTGTTGTACTGTCCAAAGTCTGAGCATGAATCACCCTAACTACTATGCCCTCAGATCTTCTCAGTTTCTTAACTGCTTTGAGGGATGACAATGGAACCACTTCTGGATCAGTCAATCAAATGTTAACCTCGTTTTTGACCTTATATCTCAATGAACCAAACTTGGTAACGAATACCAAACCCAGTTCTTGTATACTCTGTTGGTATTATAACAGCTCTTTACTGGTTTAGGATACAAATAATTCTGAGTTCACGATGCTCACCGAATAACCACGGGTTCTCATTTTTTTAATCATCATTTTTGTGGGTTTGGTAATCAAGATTCAATGGTAGTGTAAATGAGCATGCTCCAATGTGTTACAATGAGTAGGTTTATGAATCTGTGTTCATATGCTAGATCACAGTTCCAAATCACTGCATTGCAGACACAGCCTTTTCTTTCTCGGATGTTGGCAAACTTGAGTCTATAAACTCTAATGATAGTAAAACCCACCTTGCCACTAGAACAACATACTTGACCCAGAAAAGGGCACTGTAATAATTACATCCGTATGGGTAAACCACTCACTTGCCCATATGGATGTATACACGTGTATTTAAACAATTTACTTTTGGGTTCCCTATTGTCATGGTAAACTGGATCCACACTCCTGAAATACTCATGAACATCTTGTAACAGGAATCTATAACCTTTACACACCATAAATATATCATCTATGTACTACCAGCCCACCTTGCCCCAATGGAGCTGAAGCTAAAATGGGGAGGAGGCAACACACATACACTCTATTCACTCCCGCGAAGGATGACCAGCCAATCAGGTGGCTGGAAACGCAAGAGAGAACACAATGTACCACTGTGTTTTCCTCAGCACCTGGGTGCCGCTATTTTCTTTGGCACCTCCCGGCCCATGCCTCTCCCTTCCCAACCTCCTCACCCTCACTATATCCCCCAGGTCATCCCCAAGCCTGCACCACCCAATCCACCCAACCCCCACACTCCCACCACATTTATCTGCTCGGGATCCTGGCATCGCTCCTTCCTGTCATGGCCACCATAGAAACAGAGAATGGACTTGATCGCTTTTCTATTTTCGTTCAGGGAGACTATCTTGTTTTTTTTATTTTTATGGGAGATTGGGCTCATTAATTGGGTCATTACCTTCCCCGTACACCCCCACTTAGGGGCTAAATTCAATAAATTGCCTAAACTCAGATGTTCAGCTAAGTGCAATACAGTGGCTACACTCAAAATTCAACAAATGCAATACAGTGGCTACACTCAAAAGTGTTAGCTAAATGCTATACAGTGGCCTCACTGAAAAAGTCGGCTGAATGCAATGCAGTGTTAAGACTCAAAAAATTCAGCTGAATGCAATACAATGTCTACAGTAACATTCATCTAGGTGCAATACATGGGCTAAGCTCAAAATTCATGTAGGTGCAATACATTGGCTAAGCTCAAAATCTGTCTAAGTGCAAAACATTGGCTACCCTTAAAGTTAATCAAAGTGCAATACATTGACTAATCTCAAAATTCATTTATGTGCAATACATTGACTATCCTCTAAAATGTATGTAAGGGCAATACATTGGCTACCCTAAAAATTCAGCTAAACGCATACACTGGTCAACCTAAAAAATGTGTCTAAGTGCAATACATTGGCGACCCTAAAATTCATCTACATGCAATACAGTGGCTTTCCTCAAAAATGCATGTAAGTGCAATACATTGAATAACCTCAAACATGTATCTAAGCACAAAATATTGGCTACCCCGAAATTCATGTAAGCGGAATACATTGGCTACCCTAAAATTCATCTAAATGTAATATATTGGCTAGCTTTGGAGCCCAGCGACATTCAACACAATGGTAAGAGTCGCATGAAAGAGATTAAAATAATAAGGTAGTGACAGGATTTAGGAAGCACAGCACTAGCCATGCTGTCAATTCCTAGCACCATACCTGTTTGTAGCAGTAGACCACTTTGTACGGCACCCACGGAGAACAGGCAAACAGGCAATGGGAGCTGCCCAAGGGAGCTGCCCTTTGCTGGCTGCCCCTGCAAGCCTTCTCTGGCACTCTCAACTAAGAGTGTCTCAGGGACGCACAGGCAGCCAATTATGAAGTGAGTGGGCGGGAGGTAGGAGGAGAATGGGAGGGAGAGGAGCAGATCGAGGCGAAGGACGTGGGAAGCAGAGGCTATAAGGAGGGAGGCAGCCCAAAACAGGGAAAATATAAATAAATTAACCTGGGCCGTACAAAGCAGCAAACATAAATATGTACATCTAGGCCGTACACCGATGGCAAAATGGCTCCTGAGGGTCACAGGGCAGCATCATCAGCCGATCAGGGAGGGTGTGGGTAGGAGCTGGGAGGAGAATGGGAGGGAGAGGAGTGGAGCAAGGGGAAGGCCACAGCAAGGAGAGCTGGTGAGGAAGGAGACAGGTAGCCCAAAACAAGGACAAAATAAATAAATAAATCTAGGCCGTACAAAACAGGCAAAAATAAATAAATACATCTAGGCTGAACACTGATGGGGAAATGACTCCTGAGGGTCGCGCGGTCTCACATTCCATGCTGGGCAGTGCCCACACTGTCCTAGGCGTGGCAGTAGCAAAGAAATAAGGGAGGGCTTCCCAAGACAGTGCTTTCAAACTGCACTGCCTCCAAGAAGCACCAGCAGCCCGTCAGGGAGGGAGTAGGTGGGAGCTGAGAGGAGAATCAGAGGGGGAGGAGCGGAGCGAGGGGAAGACCGTGGGAAGCAGAGTCAGGGAGGAAGGAGGCAAGCAAGCCCAAAGCAGGGATAAAATAAACAAACCTAGGCCATACAAAACAGGGAAAAATAAATGAATACATCTAGGCTGTACACCAAGGGGTAAACAGCTCTTGAGGGTCATAAGGCCTCACCTTGCGTGTTGGACAGTGCCCACTCTGTCCTAGGCATGGCAGCAGCAGAGAAGGGAGGGAAGGCTTCCTGGCACAGTGTTTGAAAACTGCAGTGCTTCCAGGAAGCACCAGCAACCAATCAGGGAGGGGGTGGGCAGGCTGCGAATTGGAGGGAGTGGAGCAAGGAGAAGGCCACAGGAGGCCATACACTGAGGGGGAAACGGCTCCCAAGGGTCACATGGCCGCACCTTGCACACTGGACTGTGCCCATGCTGAAGAAAGCAGAGAGAGTGGGGAGCTAACAATGGGGTAGGGATAGACCGCACACATAGACATCAAGAGATCTACAAGCAACTAGCAGAGGAAATGGGGGGCAGAGGGTGGGTCATTCAGTCTCAGGATAGAAAGGGAGTGCAGGGTGGGTGGGCCTAGGTGTTAGGGAGGAGATATCATCTGAGGAAACAAAAACCGTTAGGGTTTTGGTTGCCTCTCCTGGCAATCGCAATATGTTTGGAGAAAGGATTGTTTTATTAAATTAACTAATTTGACGATTTATGCATTTTCGGACTCATAAATCTCACCTCTTTCAGTTCCTCGTCAATTTTTCACACAGCTTCGTTCCATGTGCCTTTTAAAGACCATGAAATGTGCCCTGGGCTAATGAGGAGAGACACTACTCCTCAAAGCATTGTCTTGTGTGCACACTGCACTGTAGCAATGCTTTGTCGAGGTGGTTCTCCAGGTTACTTTCCCAGCATTTATCCATACCCTTGTTCAGCTATGTCATTCGGTATTAACCAATGCTGGACCCAAACCAAGAGAGAGTTTTGTTGGGACGTGGAATTATTATTATTCAATTTATTTAATGTTTATAGCCTACAAATAACTGGCAAATCCATACCAGTGTTTACCAGACTGGAAAATCCAGTAAAGTTGTTGTTCTAACCTTTCTCTTCTTTCCCTTCTTTCTAGGCGCTCTGGACTCGAGGCGGGCCTGGCAGGATGCTGGATGCAAGCCTGTCCACAGGATCTGAATTCTGATTCTCATGGAGATGCTTGATTCCTCAGACTGTTGTGGCATTTTTTGCACTTGCTAAAAGCAGGCTCATCAAACAGACGTGACAGATGACCATCTGCTCGAGTGAATGGATTCTGCATGAAACTCAGCTACGCTAAATTTGCTCTCTTTCATAAAGCACTTGAGTGCATTAAAAAGTGGTGTTGGTGGCTTCTACTCTGTTAGGGCTGCTGATTCGTAGAATGCATAACAGAATGACTGATATCCCTGCTAATACATCTGCATTATTCTATCCATTTTATTTACACATCAGCAATTGTTAGCCAACCGGCCACCTCTAAAGTTGCATATAGCAAATAAATGTGCAAACGAAAAGGAAGAAATACATGGGTATATCATTTTGTCTGCCATGCCTGCTGGCATTCTCCTAGCAGTCATAGGATGTATCCCTAGCATTTCACTTGTATCGCTACTTCCCCAACCTGACCATTACAACCCCCCTTCGACCACTGATGCCTCTGACCACAACTACTCCACCTACCTGGCCATGACCTTCTTATCTAACCACTACTTCACCTCTGTGATCCACTCTGTGTCCCCCGCTTTGCCTCTATGACTTCCCCTGACCATGTTGGTCCCCATTGCCCCCAATGACCCCTCTTGACTGCATCTTCCCCCTTTCTCTCTGTAACCTCCTTATCTGTATCTGCCGCCTGACTTTGAATTTGTTAAGGATTTCAATCGGGTGACACACACCTTGGTCTCAGCCTAGTATGTAGTGCACAACTGAGATGCCTTTCTCTTTATTTTATGCAGATTCAATTTGAGATGGTACACAACTCGTCTCACACCCCCTTTTTAAAATACCCTGGGTCACAATGGACCATGAACCAGGCTGGTTGGTGAAAATGCAATATTTTATTTACTTTAAGGTTCAAAATAAATCATCCAATTTTAATATGGGGCAGCAATCACCAATGGGGTGATAATTACAATGAAAATGGAAGCAATGCACTTGATTAACCTTCTCTTAGAACATATACAAAGCACAAGTGAATACAAGCACTTTTTGAATTAGGCTAGTGTTATGCTCACCTGGCTCCCACAGGGGTGTCGAGCGGAACTGGACAGCCACGGTCTCCACCAACGTGATGCGTAGTGCAGAGATGACTGACTGGACTGGCCCACCTAGCTTCGTCTGCTTGACCCGTAGAAGTAATCTCCTAAAGACGGGGAAAGCCATCTGTGGATTTGAGTAGTAACACCTCACTGCATCCCCACTTATCACTTCTGACATTCCCTTTCACCAAGCTCACCTTATAGTGTTGTATGATGAGCTCTCCATCCTGCAAAGAGTGCAGGGGCGCGTTGATGGCCAGTTACTTCACTGGCTTGAGGGTATTGGAAGAGTTCTGGACAAATCTTGGCTCCAAACCTCCGGGCGAAAGGCCGTAAGTATATAGTTCTAAAGAGTTCAAAATGTCCAAATAATCACTCTTGTCCAATTCCTTGTTTCTTTTGCAGCTGAGACCCAAAAGATGATCGTCTTGTGGCAGCTGAAAGCGTTCAGGTAAGATTCTGTGTTTTGTAGCACTGTCCGGTAAATGATGCCAAGGTTGAACTCACTGCTTTCTCTTTTCTTACAGGTGCAGCGTAGGAAGATTTGGCGTGCTGGTGGATAATACCTCCTGGGGTAAAATCAGGTAAGCATATGGTGGCAAGAGATTGTCATTGTTTGTTCCCTTGGCTCACCTTGTTGTTTTCTTGTCCCCCTTAGGTGCTGGAATGCGGCAACCTGGTGATGGAGACATCACCGGATTGTAGAGATGCTGCGAGGAACGGTGAGTATGGCACAGCGCTGCTGCTGGCGATGCAACGCGTTTAAAATGAAGTCTGTTTATGGTTCGAAGAGGCGCTGAATCCGAAATCAGGTAAGAAATCTAGTAAAGTTCTTGTTCTTCTTCTTTCCCTTCTTTCTAGGCGCTCTGGACTCGAGGCGGGCGTGGCAGGATGCTGGATGCTAACTGCAGACACAGTGAGCGTTACGCTGCTGGATGCAGAATAACACGAAGCATGTGCTGCTCTTCGGGCGTGGTTTAAATAGCCTTCAAAGTAGTCCGAGGTAAGTATTCCTCCACAACCACACCTGAGTAACAAAATAGTTCCTAAGATAAAATAGTCCCTTCAAGCCTCACATGGGCTTGGATGCTTGGATCCCTTGGAGCATGGTCTGCCTCAGGTACGTTTTAACATATGAGCCTGGCACCATAGGCACCAGGACTGATGTCCCATATGAGCCTGTCGCCATAGGCGTCAGGACTGTACCCAGATAGCCCCGAACAGGGGTTGCTGGGTTTGCTCCAGGTAACATGATGCCTGCTTCCGGGGTTGATGGACTTAGTCTGGATGCCCGGGGGTAGGCATCATGACAGATAGATAGCCCCCAAGGTAATGTTCCCCCTGCAATGTTCCCTCAACCCCCAATTAATCAGATTCTGAAAGAAGCAGCAGGTAGTCAGGAATAAGGGGCAGAAAACAGATTCAAAATCCGACTTTCCCTCAAAGAATGAGAGGCAAAAACTCTTTGCAAAGGTATGAAATGACACTCGGAAATGGACAAATAAATAATTAATGTGCAGGTGAATCTTTGAGACAAATATGATTTATTACACTAGCATGAATGTATAAACACCAACAATCACAATGCAATGAATCAACAAGAAGCATACAATGCGAAAATGAGTGGCACGTTGGAAAGTTGCAATTTTCTCAATTCCCGTTTAAAATGACCCAAACAGGTTTTTATAAAAACGGGTGAAATACTGAAAATCGCAATGGGGTTTTTGGTGTGGGGGACGGATGTATATCACAGGGACAATATCAAAATGAAAGAATGGTGGTAGCTGAAGATTTGGATGAGATTTTCGGGGTGGAACGGGGTTCAGTTATTAGGAAAAATAGAGCAGTTAAAATGAAAACTTCGGTTTTGAAAGAAAGGCAAATGATACTTAAACTAAATTATCTAGACTATATTGTTAAAGAGGAACACAGTAAGCTCCAAGGTTGATTTGCGAGGTCAACCTTATCACCTCAGTGCTCAACTTTAACTGGAAATTAGTTTGATTACTCAAAATATAACTAAGGCCCTAGGATTTACACCAGACAGAAATGAAAAGAGGAATGGCGCTAGCCCTTAGAAATCAAGGACAGGGTGCACAGAGAATTATAACAGTTTTAAGAAGTTATCAAGATATAAATAGGATTGCTTAGAGAGTGTAATACAGACAAAAGGGTCAAGATGGGGAGACTATGTGTTTCTCTGTGATGGGGAGATACATTCCACACTTAGGTTTGGAATTATGGAACGGCCAACTGGGTCTGGTCACCACACGGCCGGCGTTCCTTACAGCAAACAGCAAGGCAATTCTGGTCACCGGATGGCAAGGACAGCTGGATGACAGGGTTGCAGCAGGCATACAGGTAGTGGGCAGCAAGCTGGTCTGAGTTCACGATGCAAAAGGTACCACAGCTTTACCCTTTTTTAATGTTTTTTTTTCTGGATCAATGGCCTTGCTGGGACAGGATCAGCAATGCTTTGGCCTTGCTGGAGTGGTCATATGTTCTTAAATCGCCATGCTTTTTTTCGCTGGATTTTTTGCTGAACATTTTGAGCCGAAAAAAGCTCATTGAATATTTTTTTTACATTTGGGGGAGTCCCCCACACCTCTTCCCTATTTTGTAGTGCCTATACCCTACACACCCCTATCCATTGGTGTCCAGTCAAAGGATCGAATACAAAAGGTTTGAATGCAAAAGGTGAGAGTCAATAGGATTGAAAACAAAAGGTTAGAATTTTCTTTTAATTATAGATTTTTTTGGGTTTCCATTTAGGTAAGAAAAGTGTTTTTTACCACAAAAACGGGGGTTGGGAGGGGACCCCCCCAAAAAAATTAGAAATTTCTTTTTGAAACCTTTTGTTTTCGGTCCTTTTGACTCGAGCCTTTTGTCATTCAATCCTTTTGATTAGATACTTTGACCTATAACCCTATCCATTTTATGCCTTTACCCAGCCACCCCCTATATTTTTTGATGAGTTTTTCGGCCAAAAATGTTTGGGGAACAACACCACAAAAAAATCCTGGGGATGTAATAATGTCTTACCACTGGAGTAGGGTCAGCAATGCTTTGGCCTTGTAGTGAAATCTGGAATCAGCAAGATGAATGGAGCAGATCAGGATTGCAGCAGCAGGAACTTCAGGAGAGAGTGTGCCTGGAGTCCTGTTAGGGACTCTTATTTATAATGCATAGTGACATCATAGAAGTATAAGGTAGGGCAGGCTTAGCTAAGCATGCCTCTAAACCACTGGATTGGTCAGGGGTGATAGTCCCGCCTCGCACTCAGCTGCTTGAATTTCAAGGGCAGGATGTCAGATTTATGATGTGAGTTTTACAATGTTCAAAACCTCCCACAGTTACTTTAGCTAAAATCCAATTTTGCCACAAATGGTACATTTATACAGTTGAAGTATCACAACAAATCCCATAAGCAGGTTACATCTTTTATGCAGAACATACCAGTCCAACTCTGCAATCTGTAAGACAGTGGGCCTCATTACAGGTCGGGCGGTCCGGAATTAACAGTAGCGGTAAACCTGCCGCCACTTTTAATTCCGGCCCGCCCAATCCCGAGTCCTGCATGCGGGAGGTGATCTTCCCGGCTGGTCTGACCTGGTGGGTTGAACACCTCGCGCCTGTGGGCGGACATGGAAACACCAGCACCATCACGAGATGATGCCGGTGTTTTCACTTCCCCATTCCCATTGAGTCCTATGGGATGCCCTGGTATTTCTGGGCATCACGGAGGCGGAATGGTAATATGAGTCCGGTGGTAACCAGGCGGTTTTACCACCGCGGTTACTGCTCGACTCGTAATGAGGTCCATTGTTTTGCCCTTCTAATACTTTTTAGTCATTTTGAGTATGAATATTCGGCCTAAAATTCTGTAACTTTACACACGTGTCTGGATTATCATCACGCATTTAAGTATTAAAATTCATAATGGCATCCTGGATACTTCCCTTATAATACCCAATTCTCTGCCATATCTATTCCCCATGTGTCAGTGAAGTCTATGACATCTTAAATTAAAGCCCATAAAATCACATTTAAACGGTTAACTTTTCACATTTTTGCAAAGTCCTACTGCAGAGGTAAACGTCTTTAACATTTTTATTAATAAATAGAATTTGGAGGCAACTGTTCAGTCTGTTCCCCATAAACGGGCATAGCTTCCAAGCTACTCCCCTAAGTCCAGGGTTTGTCATGGAGTTTTTCTTTTCAGCTTCTTGTAGAAGTCACAGGGAAGTGTGATTTTCTTTTTTGCACATTCATGTTCTAGAAGTTTCATTGTAAAATGGCTCAGCCCAGACCCAAGTCTGATTACTGTGAAGTTTCTTTGTCCTGGTCAGTCAAAGTTTTCCAACCTAGCAATTATCACTTTCGTGTCCTGGAAGTTTATGGTGGCTCCATTTGGGGGAAGTCTTAGCTTAGCCAGCAGGGAAAAACCTGTTCTGGAGATTTCAAAATTCAGCCAATGCAGTTTAATTCATTTTATTTTGTCCTGAATCAAAACAACCTGTTGAATAAAACGGCCCAGCTATGTTTGCCCAGCAACAAACCCCTTTACATTGCTAGGCACGGACAAGCTTTCATTCACCATTGTGATTTTTTAAAACAGATTTTTTTCCCCCTCTGGTTTGTAAAAGCCCATTCTGACACATGATGTGAAAGCTGGCATATTCCTTTCAAATTCGGTTTTGCTCTTCCATCTGGATTCGCACATGGTTTTGTAGCTGTAGTCAGCTTGTTTTACACAACAGTGTTTTTTGCCATTTTATAGCAAAATGTAAGGGTTTCCTATCTAGCTGAAGGAAAGCTTTTGTTGATTTTCTCAGGTTTGACTGGCACAGCCTGTCATTCAGGAATAAGGCTCTTTTCTGATGGAGCACACTATGAATATGGCTGGGCATGACAGGGTCTTTTTGATAAAAGCAGTTTGATGAAAACAGGGAAAAATAGCATCAGAGCGGCATCATTTTAAAGGTGAAACATTCCCTTTTTCAATGGGAATTTTGAGCTTTCAGCAAAATAGCACTACTTTTTCCCTCCATTTCTATAAGACAAACAAGAATACACCCTAGTAGCCTTTCTCAGGGTGCTCCCTGTTCCATCTTGCACAACGGCGCTTTGGCAAAACAGTGCAGTCATTCTTTTGTTGCTGCAAAAGCAGTTTGGGTGCAACAGTGCTCACAGGAGCCAGCGCCGCCTTTTTGCTGGTTCTTCTGAAGTGCAGCTTGGTGATGTGGGGAAGTACTGCTGAGTGGGTAAATATATCCCACAATGTACATTTTCAAGAGATGTAAATTGCGTAATGTACAAACTTAAAACTCATATATGCATCTTTTACCTATTGTAACTCACATCAAAGTGAAACCAAAGGATCCTATAGCACATGCTCCTACGACACAGACTCCTATGGCACTCACACTTATGACACATGCACTGATGACACATGCTTCTAAGACACATGATCTTATGAGACACTCATGGATATTGCACTTATGAAACTCTCCTATGACACATACTGCTATGACCCACTTATGACACTCACACTTGTGGCACATTGATGACACGTGCTTCTACGACACATGCACTTACAAGACAAGTCAGTTCAGCATAAAGTTTATTCGGATAAAATATCAATCAAACACAAACATCAAAAACATACAATGTCAGGCTTGCAGCAATCAGTTCATCACAGTACAGTTTAAGAATAAAAACGACATTTACAAATTCTGAACCATGGACAAGCAAGATAAAACCATGCGTCTCAGAACAATAAAAAAGAAAACCTTTTCTGTCCCCTTAAAGTCCTCTTTCTCCAATACATTACACTTTTCAAATAGGACAAAAGAGCCCAAGCAGTCATCTCCGATTCAGCCATCAAAAGAAACAAAAATGCGGGTTTATAAAGGCGGATATTAGTTATCTTGACCACCTGCAGGATGGTACTTCTTCTAATATCCCCTTATGCAGGGCAAAATAATATAAAGTGCTTAAGGTCTTCCCTTGCTGCCCCACACACAGGGCAGCTAGGATCATTAGGGAAGCCTGGCCACTTTTTCGTCTTGCCCCTTAACAGTAGGCAATCAAACCTAGCCCTCTTTATAAGCCATCTATCATTCTTTTTGGTGGCCCATACACGATACAGCTCTATCTCAGATATCCTGCTGATCAACAGAATAGGTTGCCCTTGCCAAATTGGCCCGATTTTCAGATATCCCCTGAAGCACAGCCTGCTTGCACACTCTCAATTGTATGGGGGACAATACATCAGCCGGGAGAAACTGAGCCTGAATATTGCTGGTGCACAAGGACTCCCTTGCATATGCCAACCAGGGGATTTTACACCAACTATCCCTACTCAAAGTGCGTCTAATAATAAAATGGCATAATGTTGTGTGCTTATTTGCCTATAGACGTAGCCAAAAACAACTGCGGCAGCTGCCCATACGAATTCCCTGTGAACAGGTGCACAGGGAGTTGAGCCCGGGAGTCCCAAAAGCTGTTTGAGGAACTTATTTTCTTTTCCCCAGAGTTCCATGGCCCTTGTATGTCCTCACAAAGGGGCTCCATACAAGGTAGCCGCCGTGGTTTGTGTTGCATAGACCTTCAGGACCGGTTTCAGCGGCTGGCCCTTACACCTTGTTAAAAGATGGGATATACTAGCTGTTTGCTCACTCATTTTCAAATATTATTTTTTTTCAAATGAGCAGTTCCAGTTAGAGCCTCCGAAAACCTAACCCGCAGGTAATCAAATTATTTAACTCTCAGGATAATTTTCCCATTGCAGGCCATAGGGCGCATCTTAGCTGGCCTCTGCCTTCCCACTCAGCCCATCACTGCAGGTTTTGTGGAGTTAATTTTTAACCCCAACCCATTCATAAAGGTCACATATGTTTCAATCAAGGCCAGCAGGGCCCTTGGTGTTCTGGCCATAAGTACTGTGTCATCGGCATAGGCCATAACAGGGAAGGCCCTGCCTCCCAGACTCAAATAGTCCACATATGTGCCCACCAGGGCCCTCAATAGCCCATTGATATAGAGTATAAACAGTATTAGAGCGAGCACACACCCCTTCCCGGAACCCCATCCCTACATTGAAGCACTCCGTACACCGGCCCCTCGGTCCAGGCTGAACACTGGCCTTATTGTCCCAGTGTATTTCTCGCAGCATCACCAAGATTTCTTCTGCACACCCCAAGATCCCAGGCACGGTCCATAACTTAGGTCTATCGACTTTGTCAAAGCCCGTGCTTAGGTCAATAAAGGAAAGGTAAACCGCCTCTCCCTTACAAAACACAAAATTGGAAATAAGGACATGCAGATTAAGGCCCTGCTCCATTGTTCCCAGTCCCCAGCAGAAACCAAATGGAATATCTGAAAGGACCGACCCTTCCGCGAGTCAGGGCTCAATATAACCCAACAGGACCCTTGCAAAATGTTTAAATGAGGTGTCCAATAGTGATATGGGGTGGTAGGACATTGGGCAAGAAGGATCTTTAAAGAATTTGACAAATAATAGCGGATTTCCAGGTAGGGTGGATATTGACCAGAGATTAGACAAGCATTATAAGCGATAGCCAAAACTGGTGCCCATAGGTCGATTTGATCCAAAAAAAGATCGGCCGGAATCGCATCTGGACCAGGGGCTTGGTTGCGAGCCTGTGCCCTAATTGATAGTGAAACCTCATAAACTTTAAAACAGAGGGTCAAACTGCAGTTTCCCCTCTCATCTGGTACACCACCAGATCCAAACAGAGAACCAAAATGCGACACCCAGGCTTCCGCAGCTACATGGGTGCCATTGTGACTCTATTTCGGATTGTGCGCCGGACCCCCCTTAACAAATACCCAGATCTTTTGGCATTGTTGCTCCTGTTAGCCTCAAGAAAGTCTTCCCACGCCCATTCCTCAAGCTCCATTTTTCTTTTCTCAATCGCCCTGTGGTATTGGGCTCTTGCTTGGATGATCTTACCTCTATCGGTTGCCAGAGATTTCAAGACATCCAATAAGGCTAGTTTGGCAGTCCTAGAAGCCTGGTCAAACCATCCCCTCCCCTCGATATTCCTTTTGGATTTGTGCTCTACCACAAAACCCCCTGGAAAGGCCCCCAGGATACCCCTAAAAAGCTCAACAACCACCACTGGTTTAACCATGTTCTCCAGAATACTGTGGATTTCCTGGGTCAACCCTGCCACTATATTCAAATGCATACCTGAATCCAGGATTTTCCCCTAATTTACCCCTCTTTTTGAGACAGCTTCAGTGTCCACTTGACAGATTCTACTATCTTTTGGACCCTCCCCACCAAACAGCCTCTTCGTTTTAGAACCAAAGGGGTATGGTCACTGTTGCCATCTGCCACCACCTCAAAAATCTCTGTCCCTCCATAGATCTAGTGATAAACAAAAATAGTCAATTGTTGAGGAGCCCAGAGGGTTATGGAAGGTTTGTTTCCCCAGGATATCTGGTTCAATACGACCATTGACCGATCTCATTCCCCTTTCAATCAGCCATGCACTGAGCTGTAGGCCCCTCAAACACACCCTGGTATCCTTCATTTGTGGTTCCATAACATTCAGGAGTAAGTCCTCCAGTGGGTCATAGAGGTCTTTAGAGATTCCACACCCCATTCTGAGGTTGAAATCGCCCTCCCAAATAAACTAAGGTGGGTACCCGCTCTGGTTGCCTGGTACTTATCCACAAATTCCTTGACCATCTCCAACCTGTTCACTGCCGCCTTATGGGGACTATTATAGAAGTTTAAGATAGTAACTTTGTCCCTTCCAGGGGGGCTAAACATCACAAAATGTAGGATGTCCATCTGCGTCTCCACAACCTTGACTCTACAGTTTATTGGCACCTTTACCTAAATGGCCATTCCCCCGTAACACCTGCCCCTCTGCAAATCCAGAATATTAGCCTGTTCCAATTTCCCCCTGCTTCTCGCTATATTCCATGATGCCACCCTTACCACTGGGTGGACCTGCTCCTGTCTATTCCACCAATCTCCAGAGCAATCTGGACACCACTTTCTAATTCTCCCTCTACTCTATGTGACCGAATAGCCTAATGTCATCCTGCTTGTCTATGGATGAAAGGAAATCAAATCTGTTTTGGGACAGCAGACCTGTGGTGACCTCACCCCTTCTTTGCCTCAATATACCACTTTTTTTGGACCCACTGGTGCTCGCATGGAAGCATATGCAAAACGGGAGCTCCCCCTACTCTATTCCCCTTGCCCATAATTCTGACCATCTCCTTTTTGGCCGTGTCTAGGGGCCACAACCAGGCCTTGAGAAGGTAGAAAAAGTCCAACCAACCATCCTATTGTCCAATCTCGATCCATTAGCCCTTAACCCTCTCGTCAGGTTAGAGGTAACCATATGCCTGACAATTTATGGGTTTGAGAATGAGACAACAATACAATCTACAAGACACTTATGGATCTCACACTTAGGACACACTCTTGTGACACACACTCCTACAACACATGCTTCTAGAACACACACCCTTATGACACATTTCAAATACACTCACAATGTATGCTCCTACGACACACATTACTGCAACATTTCTATTACACACCCTCTCACAATACACACACTTTATGAAACATTTATGGCACTCACACATTCGACGGAGGCTCCTAGGACACACATGCCTATGACACACACTCCTACAACACTTACACTCATGACACATGCTCCAACAACAAACTCTACTACGACACATGCTCTTACAACACAAGACATTCACACGTCACATGGTCCTACAAAATGCGCTTCAAGGCGTGACGAGGAAAGGGAGGGGGAACAGAGGGACGACAGAGACAACGATCTTACAAGGCCAGGTGACATTGAGATTGTGCAAGTACAGGGGAGGGAGGAAAGGGAAAGTGCGGAAGGGAAGCGGGAACGGGCAGTGCGTAGGATCAACCATAATAATTAAATAGAATAAATAAAAACAATAGGTAAAAAGTGCGGCCAGCTTGTGGTAAGTGCAGAGGTGAGTGCTTAGAGCAAGTGTCAGGAGCTGGTGGGGACTGTAGGGATACAGAAGCATCCCCCAAGTGCAGGGGTTGCCTGGGAGGCAGTGCAGGTGTGCAGCTGGTATGGGAGGATACCTGGGCCCAAGATCAGAGTGTAGCCAGGTGACCATTGCAGTTTCAGTCAGGTGTTCAGCAGGGGAGAGGAGGAGAGAAAGCAGAAGCAAAGAGAAAGGTCTTGTGGTGCTTCCAGAACCAGAGATGGTTCTCCTCAAGTGTCAGGGAGGATGTTCCAGAGGGAGGCCACAGCCAAAGAAAGAGATCTACAACCAACTTGTTGCTTAGAGAAGCGACTGACCCTGAGGGAGTTGGAGGCGGATAAGCGAAGAGATCAAGAAGGAAGATATTTAGGAAGAAAGAGTAGAAGGTATTGAGGCCCCAGGCCCCAGAAGGCCTTGTGGACAATGCAGATGGTTTTGAACTTAATCCTCACAGCCACTGGGAGCCAGTGCAGAAATGTCACTCCTAGAGAGATACAATCCCAGGGCTTGAGGCCAAGGGCAAGTCGTGCAGTCCTGTTCTGGATGAGTTGTAGAGGGCGAAGTGTAGAAGCAGGCAGATTTAGAAAGAGGCTGTTGCAGTAGTCCAGCCTAGAGAGAACCAGTGCTCTGGTGTTTGAGCTTTTAGGGGAAGGAGAATAAAGGAAGAATACCTCTGAGGAGGTGCAGCTGGTAGTGTGACCTCTTAGAGACATCAGAGATGTGAGGAGAGAAGGAGAGTGTGAAGTCGAAGATGACCCCAAGGTTCTTAGCCTCACAGGTGCGAGAAGGAAGAAGAGAGGCCAGTCAGAAAGTGATAGGAAAGGAGGGAGCAGGTGTGCTGATGAGGAGAATCTCATTCTTACTGGCATCAAGGCAGAGATCATTGGCAGCACACCACTCATGGTTAGCGGTCAGACAGTCAGAGATGAGAGAAGGAGAAGAGGTGGCAGAAGCAAGCTTGAAAATGAGCTGAGTGTTGTCCGCATAGCACTGAACATTTGGACAGAGAGCGGCAATGCGATGGACAAGAAGTGCCAGGAATTGGTTGAAGAGCCAGGAAGAGACGTTAGACCGCTTGGGAACCTCTCCATAGGTAGAGACAGAGATAGAGGAGAGGAAGGACCCAAGTTGGTCCTGGGAGGGTCGATCAGAGAGGAAAGAGGTCAGCCGAACCAGGGGATGATCGGTGATACCCAGTTTATCACAGAGACGGTTGAGCAGGATGGCATGGTTGACCGTTTCAAAGGCAGACGAGAGATCAAGTAAGATGAGGACAAAGGGGGTATTGGAGTCAAGGTTTGAGAGCAGGTCTTCACAGATGTTCAGGAGAGCAGTTTCCCTTCTTCTGGTAGCTCTGAAGCCAGACTGATGGTCATAGAGACAACCAACCGATTCAGTTTGAAGATTAAGCTGAGAGATGGCCAGCTTTTTCAGGAGTTTTCCCAAGAAAGGAGTGATGGAGATCGGGCAGTAGTTAGCCGTGCAGGAGGCGTCAGCTGAGGGTTTCTTAAGAAGGGGGTGCACAATGGAGTGCTTCAGGGGGGAAGAGAAGACTCGAGTGGCGAAGGAGTGGTTGCAGAAGTCACCCAAAGCAGGAGCCAGGGGGTCAATGTGGTCCTTGATGGTTTTAGAGGAACTGGGGAGAACCTGTTTTGATGAGACTTTCATAGATCAGACTTGTCTAGAAACCTTGTCTGTGGAGAACACACACTATGATATTCACTCCTACAACGCACACACCTACGACCCACACTTTTACCACAGAGTCCTACGACACACCTTCTTACGAATCACCTATGACGGGCACACTTGCAACACAGTCTCCTAAGTCACACGCTCCGATGACACACACTCCTACAACACACCTGTCTATGGCCCACCCTCTTATGCGCACAGAGCGCACTCTATATACATAGGTTTTTATGATGCACACACTTAAGTTACATGTGCTTACAACACATGAAATTAGAACACACACTAAGAATTAATGTAGAATATGACATTATGCACAATTATGCTACTATGAATATGAAAACTAACATCAAAGTCAGGACTGTTATGTTATGTTGGGCCTCATTACGAGTAGGGCGGTAAGGTATACCGGGCGCACCGTTAAGGAGACCGGTGCTGGTAATCCCTTAGCACCCTATTCCGAGGTCCCTTGGAGGGAACCGTAAGGAACATGTGGTCTGACCACACATCCCTTATGGGTCCTGCTAAGGGACCAGGGCGCTAATAACGGACTTGCCATTCGCGGGCCCATTATTAGCTCCCTCCCCATTCCCATTGAGCCCTATCCCAATTCCAATGGGAATGGGGAATGGTTTGTTCAATGGGGACTTACCGGTCCCGCCAGGGTCGGACTGCACCGGTAAGTCTCCATTGAACAACACCGGACTCGGACACGGTATGGGAGGCAGCCATGGTGCTATTAGCACCATGGCTACCGCCCATCTTGTAATGAGGCCCATTATGTTATGTTAGCTGTATTGATTTAGCGAACGTTCGCCCAAATGCATCATGGCGCTGGAGAGATGAGGAGTATTTTCAGGTTACTGTTACTAGAAGAGCAAAGTCTTCAGTTTCCGACGGAAGGCAAAGTGGTCAGTGATCTCCTACAGGAGAAGGGGCAGATCATTCCATGTTTTGGCACCTGCAACCGAAAAGGCACGTCCTCCCTTCCGGGCTAACCTGAAACAGGGCACTGCCACCCGCAAAGTGGCTTGTGATAGCAGAGAGCGCGGGTGGGCATGTAGCGAACAAACTTGGCTTGAAGGAATTCTGCCCCCACGCCATCAAAAGCTTGCTGTACTATGCACATAGACTTAAACATAATCGGGTGAGTGATAAGGAGCCAGTGCAGTTGTCTCAGCAAAGGAGTCACATGAGCTCCGAAAGGAGGGTGGATAATAATTCTTGCCGTGGCAATTTCAAGCAACTGCAGGCACCCAGTCAGGTAACTGGGTTGCGCCAGATAAAGTGAATTGCAGTAGTCCAATACACTGAGAACCAAGGCTACAACCACCAGGGCTTGATTGGCAGTCGGAATGAAAGGGAGGACCTTCCAAAGAACACAGAGTTTAAAGTGACTGGTTTAAAGACTGCATTGCCCCGTTCATCCATGGCCAGAAATTCTCACCCCAAGGTTCCTAACTGACAGAACCGGTATGGGGTGGGGCCCAAGGAGGTGGGCCAAAAGTCAGCCTTCCAAAACAGTTCAGGAGTTGGAGTACCTACAACCAGGACCTCGGTTTTACTACCGTTTAGCTTTAACCAGTTCAATGTCATCCATGATCCCAGTTCCTCAAGACACTTTCTTAGTCGATTTGCCTTTTCAGATTTGGTCAAGTCCAAATGGACCAAAATCTGTGTGTCGTCAGTGTAGAAATAGAAACGAAACCCATGTGACTGAATAAGGCGCAAAAGATATCTTATGTAAATGTTGAATAAGATAGGGGATAGTGCTGATCCCTGGGGGACCCCACAGAAGAGCAAAAAGAGGGGAGAGAAACTGATTCAGAGCGATCTGCAAGAAAAGCGATAAACCAGTCAAGGACTTTGCCAGACATGCCGGCTTCAGAGAGCTGGGGGATAAGGAGAGAACGGTTGACGGGTTTATAGTCATACTTTCGAAAAACAAAAGTTTTGAAACAAAAGTTGCAACATGCTATGTTTAACATGCAAAGTGCATTTCTTTCTAAACCAATTTGTCATTAGATGGAGCTGTCCAGTGCTGTAATTTCAGCACTGGATAGCTCCATATAACGTTTCAAAGTTTTTGTGCATATTGGCAATTAAATGTTTTTTTTAAACTTTGAAACTTTACATGGAGCTGTCCAGTGCTGTAATTTCAACACTGGACAGCTCCATTTAACGTTTCAAGGTTTTAGTGTGTATTGGGGGGGGTTCCCCCCTAACCCCCTAACCCCCACGCCACCCTCCCACCCCCCGACCCTAACCTAAGCCCCAACCCTAACCCTAGCCCAAGTTTCGAAGGGCAAACTTTCTCATTTTTTTCAAACAAATTGTCATTCGAAAGAATGGCATTTCGAAAAAAACAATTCAAAAGTTTGCCTTTCTAAACTTTTGTATTCAAAAAATGACTGGGCATCAGCCGACAGGTCTAATAGCAGGACTGCTCGGACACCACCCTGTTCGACAAGACACATCAGGTTGGCCATCACTGAATTCAAAAAAGATTCAGTACCTCTACCAGGCTGAAAACCAGATTGAAATGGATCCAGATACTGAGATAAAAGGGGAGATACCAGTGCTTCCAAGACTTCCATTAAAAATGGAAGACGTGAAATAGGGCAATAATTGGCCAGCACTTCCGGATCCACGGAGGGCTTCTTGAGCAGAGGAATGACTAAAGCATGCTGAAGTGAGCACGGGATAACTCCTGTAGCAAATGAAGTGTTGACTGCTGAGATAATATGATTAATTATATCAGCAGACGCCTCCTGCAGGAGAGCCAGGGGTATAGCATCTACAGGAGATGCAGATTTCAATTTCTGAATGGCTGAGAAGACATCCGTGTTGGAGAAAAGGGGAAATGTAGACCAAGATCCTTCAGCTGGAGGAGGTTTGGCCGGGGCTATGTCAGCTATAGATGCCACAGCCTCGGTTTTTATGTCTTCTCGAATAGTGGCAATCTTTGTCAGAAAAGAAATAGAAATGGAATCACATAGCTCCTGAGAGGGCGGCTCTGCATCGTGTCCTATCTTTGGCATAGAGAGCGATTGAACTAGATCAAATAGGGCTTTAGGTTCATTAATAGCCCTTTTCACTGTATGACCAAAATAGATTCTTTTTGCATTTACCACTTTTGTGTGAAAGGCAGCAAGAGTGCTGCGAAAGAGGGTTTTAAGGCTTGAAGTGTAGCAGACCCGCCACTTTCTCTCAGCCTGCCTGCAGCAAAGTTTGCTTTCCCTACGTTCCTGCAAAAAACATGGTTGAGGGGGATGACTGCGCTGTTTACACAGTTTATAAGGAGCCAGTACATCCACAGTGGTTGTGAAGGCAGCTTCCAATGTGGTCAGGGAGCAACCTGCCACAGAGCCACAGTGTGTTTGTAGAGAGCTAATTAGCTCAGAATTAGACACACTGGCCCAGCTGCGTTTACGAATTGCAGGCTTCGTAACAGCAAGAGAAGGCGCTTTAAGAGGAACGGAAAAGGGCACCATAAGGTGATCTGCCCATATTATAGGAATATGAGTGGCAATTTCAGTAAAAGAGGGAGGGGAAAAATCAGATCTAATGTATTACCACAATTATGAGTCAAAGCATTAACCCCCTGAAGGAGGCCTAAACCCGCCATCAACGCTGTAAAATTGGCGACTAATTTAGCTGTAGCCAGATTTACAGGCAGATTGAAGTCACCAATGATGATAAGATCAGGGTGTTTCACTTGCAGCTCGAGTACACATGCTGGACATTCAGCATAAAATGCTGTATCAGTCCCCTGGGGGGTGATAGACCAATAGAACTGTAAGAGTAAAGGTGGGAGAGATAGAGATACGGGTCAGAATGCATTCCATTTTTAAAGAATGCTTAGGAACCAGATTAGAAACCCTATAGTTGGTTTTGTGGATCAAGGCCACCCCACCACCAGGATGGGGGGCCCCATGGTCCACATGTGTTAGTGCGTAATTATCGGGGAGAGACTGAACAATAGCAGGGTCAGACGTGACTCGTAGCCATGTTTCAGTTTCAAAGAAAAGATCAAACCCCTTATCTAATAGTAGATCGTAGCATTCCATCAAATGAGCAGCTAGGCAACGTGTATTCAGCAAAGCACATTGCAACATGGCAAGGTGCGTGACTTTCTTGATGGCAGGGGCTGTCATAAAACCTAATGGACATCTAGTATTGGTTGGAGCATAGAATAATAACTCACTTCGTTTTGTCATTCCAGGTGTAAATGGAGCAGCCATAGGGTGCTGCACATCCAGCACGTCTCGTGCAGGCACAGGCACAGACATGTTTACCTTAAGCGCACCTTCAGCACGCTGACGGCGTGCCCACTGTGCCCACCCACTGCGTGGGCGATCACTCCGGGGCATATGAGGCTGTGAGTAGGAAGAAGAGAGGCAGAAGCCCCGCCCCCTCTAAGTCAAAGAAAGAGGACAGTCCCAGCGCGGCGTCGCAATGAAATGTGAATAAAATCAGGACTGACTTTGAGGTTAGTTTTCAGGCGATGTAAATTGCATTCAGGTGCAAACTGTAAAACTGATATGACTCTTGCACGTGAGCAGAACAAATGTACATTTTATATATGAAGTGTACAAGTATATGTGAAAGATGTACATTTAGTACATGTACACTAATATACATCTGGAAACTGACATCAATGGCAGGACTGAGTTTGATGTGAGGCTTCAGGCGATCTAAATTGCGTATGAACTGTAAAATTAATACACCTCTTGTACACATTGAAAACTCAAATCAAAATGAAACCTCACTTCAATGTAAAATGTTTATATGTATAAGAGGCTTATTTGAAAGGTGCATTTTATGACATAATACCAAACACTCATATGCTATGTATAAATATAGTCACATGCCAGATATTTAAATACCAAATGCTCACGTGCCTTACACCACACAGTCTTACGACACACTCACCTAAGACAGACCCTCTTATGACACACACACACATATGATGTTACTGCATTCATACTTATGACACATTCTCCTATGACACACTCAACTACGATACACACCTATGACAGATGCTCCTATGACACACATTCTTACGACATACTTATGGTACTCAGGGCCTCATTACAAGTGTGGCAGTCTGGACAAAAGGGTGCCAGTAATCTTGCCGGCACCCTTGTTTCCGGATGACCACACTACGAGTCTGCTTGCCGGGGCCGTTGCGCCTGGCAAGTTTGACCTGCTGAGCGCAGCGGCCCCGGTAGACAGTCTTGTCACGGAAGCACTGGCACCGTTAGCAACAGTGCCTGTGCTTCCATCTCCCCACTCCCACACAGTCCTATGGAAGTTAAAAAATCCTGCGCCTGACATCCCGCACCGCCAGGACTTGTAATGTCCCAGTGGCATCGGAAGTCAGGAGCTGGATTCGGTGTTAGGGGTTGGCAGCAACCAGTTGCACCGGAGGGTTACCGCCAACCTCATAATGAGGCCCTCACACTTATGATACATGCTCCTATGACACATGCTCCTACGACACATACTGCAACAACACACCTTCGACACATTCTCCTATGACACACACTCTGACGACACAATTATGACACTCACACTTATGGCACACTCACACAATACATGCTCTAACACATGCTCCTACAGCACACGCAACTATGGCACTCTACGACACTTGCACTTATGACACATTCACCTACAACCCATGCTCCTATGACACACACTCCTATGACATACACTTCTACAACAAAATCTCCTATGACACAGACTCTTATGACACCCTTGTGATACACTCACAAGACATGCTTCTATGACACACACTTTTATGACACACTTACCACACTTAATCATATATGAATAATGCTCCTCTGACATGCTCCTATGACATACTTATGACACTTATGACACACATTACTACAACTAACACTCCTACAACATGTGCTCTGCTCTAATGACACACACTTTGATGACACATACTCTCTTTACACACACTTTTACAACACATGCTCCTATGATGCATGCTCCTACGACACACACTCCTATGGCACATTTACATAATTCGCACTTGTGACAAATGCTACTATGATGCATGCTTCTACTACACACTCTCTTATGACACACACTCTTATGACACACTCTTATGACACACTCCTACAGCACATGCTCCTACAATGCATGCTCCAACTACACATACTCCTACGACACACGCTCCTGCGACAAGCACTCCTACAATGCCTGCTCCTACCACACATGCTCTTATAATTCAGGCACCTACAGCACACGCTACATTGACACATGCTCCTATGCCACACACAACACACTCTAACCACACATACTCTCATGAAACCTAGAATAATGCATACATTTACGCTATGTGTTATGCAATATTCTCTTAATCCATATACCCTTCAATTGAATGTTCTTCCAACAAACATTCAGAATCAATGTACAGCTCCTATATAAAATGCACATTTATGGAGACCACCAGGTGGCGTGGACCAAGGTGGCTGCGTGAACATCTTGCTCCATTCACCACCGCTCTCTTCGAGCACATTAATGAGCCCTCTCAGGGATTTGGAGTGATCCTATGTTGCGATCCTGCAGACGCTGCCCTCCCCACCCACTTTTGTGCCCGTATCTCAGAGAGGGACAACCAGGCCTCTGGCCTGGGCTACCTAGATTGCTGTGGTGCGCAGCCCAGACAGTGCACGGCACAGAGGGAGAAGACAAGGGCCACCTGCTCCTGTGTGCTATGGGCAGGTGACAATATGTGAGCGCCGGTTTGGTTCCGGCTGGGAGCCGCCTCCTTAGGCCTGTGTAGCATGGCAGGCAGACTGCCATCAGAGGGACGGACAGCTCTGGAGGAGCAGCGGGCCACTGGTGCGAAGAGCTGAGTCCCCGGGGGCTGCCTCCGAGCTTGAAGCGGACTGGGATTTTGGGAACCGGTGTGTGGGTGGCCTGAGAGGGCTCACAGAAGAGGCAGACGTGTGGTATGGCACCTTGGAAGCGAACCGGAGGCCGATAGAAGAGGAAGTTTGCTGGAGGTGCCGGTCCAGCCCCCGGGCACTTGTGTGTTGTATCTCTGGCCAGAATGGAAGGAGGAGGACCTGGCTGTACTGATGGGGTGCCTCGGGTCCTGTGTGCAAGGACTGCTATCAGGGCATGCATCAAAAGCGAGCCAAAGCACTTAGCCTCTGGGTACCAAAGGAAGTGGGGCTCTGCAGCCTTTGCCGGGGGGAGCAGTCTGACACATGCCCTGTGATTTGTGTTGGGGGTTTATCCTGTAGGGGAGGTCCCAGACATGGCCTGCACCCCTACCCCCCATTACGAGGTACCAGGAGCGTACTCTCCAAGGTATGTGACATATGAGGAGCAAATGAAGCAACAAAGAGCTGTGTTGGGACTCTGCCCAGTGTACATCAGAAGAGCTGTACCTGTTGAAGCACCCATAACCATACAACCATGGGCTGCACATTACCCTCTTAGACAGCCATACCAGCAGCTGAGACAAAATGAAGAGTACCTACAGACGATCCACAAAGAAACACAAAGTGCCTTAATGGAAGGCCAGTGAAAATGACACAAGGTCCTGGACAGATGCGCAAATGAACGAAACCAGCTATCGAAAAGTGCGAGTAGCTATGAAAATAGATGTAATGGACACAGGAAAGAGACGAAGTTAAAGCATAAGGAAAAGTTGCTATGAAACAAGATGGAGGTAACCAACCAGTTAATGCGTGTAAATAGGCTTGGAACGCAAGAAGCTAAGAAAACGGTACTGCTTGCAATGCTTAGTAGAAGAATAGGGCTGCAAGGGCCATATATATATATCTACCTCAATGAAGCACGCTATACTAGTGTGACTCCATTTTGTAAAGCAGAACTAAGCCCAGGCTGCAAGAGGGCCACCAAGGCCGAGATTCATATTCCAGCTAAAGCCAGGAGGGAAGAGCGGAATCGAAACTCAGCAAGAAATAGCTCATGCTTGAGAATTCGAGGTCAACTCTAGGAAGGGAGTAAAGCGGCAACTCCGGAAAACCGAAACTTAAAAGCATATCACCTGCCCCATGAAGGTCAAGATAAGGGGTGCCCAGGCAGGTGGCGAGGCTAAAGGAGAATTAAATACATGAAAAACTGGAAACTGAAGCAAATTCATTGTGAACAGACACGTGACCTGCCAAGTACAAGGAGGCACCAATGTCTGATGTCACCCAGAACCCGAGGGTGCCATAACTTTTCCTGATAAGAGGCTACAGTTTCGTGGCCATACCCAGCCAACTAATTGACACATAGCTCAAAGATACTGATTGATTGATTGATACAAAGGAGGCAGGGTGAATCCTAGGTCATGAGGCACCTGGGTGTCCAATCCGCATGCTGCTAATTAAAGTGAAGATTTATGTCTAGGGGTGGAACCCACCCAATCACGATGGACCAAATAATCTAGGGTCCTATAGCTTGTAGAACCAATAAGACGTCGTAGTTGTCATGACATCTGTCACACGTGATGTAGAGGGTTGGACATAGACGCCCACCCGATAAGAGTTATCCAATCGACATGCTCTGTTACCATATACAGATATAGCACCTATACTTAAGTTACCTTTCCTAACCAATTATATTGCATGACGAGTTTTGTAGAGTTAGACGTCAATGATGACAAGTTTTGTGTATAAAAATCACTGTTCAACTGAAGTTTGTGGAAGTCGTAGTGAGACAGGTGATCGCAAGAATGCTGATTTCCAATTGTTTCCCTGTTTGATGTACTTGTCATTAAACTGACTTCCCTTTGCCAAACTACTGAGTCATCCTTATTGAGTCGTGTTGGAGTTAGTGAATCCTGCACTCCCATTCCTCACATGGTGCAGCTATCTTGTCTTACAAGTACTAGAGGGTAAGCACTGGCCTATGGGCCCGTCAGTGGTTATCTCATCCTCTTTTACACTTGGTTGCATGAGGATAGTTTCGGCCATCGATTATTGATTATTGATTATACACCCATAGACCAATGGCACAAAGTAACTCTGGGCCTTCGGCAATATCACAAGTCCTTTTGCCATTCCGGCTGAGTAGACTGAGAAGCTTCCTGTCGACAATGATAGTATAATTTGGGAAAAATCTGCAGTGGGTCTGAAGGAACCTGCCTTTCCAAGCATAACCCTTCTCATTCCCACGGGCAGCAGATCGGACGAAAGGACCGCAAGAGGCGTAAGAGGAAGGGGCGGTGATCCCGAAGCTCCAGAGAAGAAAAAAGATGCGATCGGTGAGTGAAACAATAAGCTCGTTACTTTGGCAAATGTCTTGTAGGCACTGGAACAAGTAAGGGGACGGTAACGGAGGGTGGCGGAGAAAAATAAAATAGAGAATACTGTATATATATCTAAGGGGTTAATGACTCGAGTATAAGAGAAAAACGTAAGGTTACCGGGGTGCACCCAAGAGAAAAATGTAAGGTTACCGGGGGGGACACCCGAGAGAAAAACGTAAGGCTAGCGGGGGGGCACCCAAGAGAAAAACGTAAGGTCACCGGGGGGCACCCGAGAGAAAAGCGTAAGGATACCGGGGGGCACCCGAGAGAAAAACGTAAGGTTACCAGTGGGGCACCTGAGAGATAAACATATGGTTACCGGGGGAAACCCGAGAGAAAAACGTAAGATTACCGGGGGGCACCCGAGAGAAAAACATAAGGATTTCCCTTGTTCCTGCGCTTTAATATAGCGGTCAGAAGAAACGTGAACCCAGAGCCCATATAATAGGGGAGGACTAGGCTACGGTGATGATTAAAGACAGCACTAATGGGGTTTGTTTAGACCCCATGGCGGGGTATTAATTAGAAGGCAGGTATATGTGTGACCAGATAGTGTCCGTCTAGTCTGTCAAGTATCTGCCTTATGTGTTCTGTTGCATGCCGAATGTAAGAAGAATTGTGATTGTTTGAAATGAAAGTGTGGTTTTACGCGATTCTGTCACTAAGAGGGAATCGCACATGGATTGATGTTTTTGAGCAATTGATAATATAGAATTTTGGCGGGAAAAGATTGGATTGGAGCTTACGTAGTTGGTGCTCGCTCATATTGTTGAAAGTATTGAAATTGCATGAAAATATTGTTGGTAACGGAATTTTAGAATGGAGGAGATTACCCCACTTGCCCACTTATGTAAGCAGTTGCTTAAACATGCAACCAAGCTTAAAAAATACAGCAGTGGGTTAAGGGCACCGGCCACAAAATGTTTATGCCATGGTCACAGAACGGGTCCCTATCTAAAGTCGTCCTGCAACATATGACGAATTATCTGCATGCCACATATACCGGCAAGAAACTAGAGAAACGCCTTGCTGTTCTGGAACTTTGGAAAATGTTCGAACAGACAAAGGAGGAAGAACCGCCCGCAGACTGGATATTAAACATATGCACGGAGGGGGGTGAGACACGTACAGCGCCACCAGCCCTACCTGAGCCAGTCATCGAGAAAAGTAAGACAGAGGGACTCTACCTGCTAAGAGAACTAAAGGCAGCCATGGGGTACAGCAACACCGTATATGAGTCACCTACATACAGTAGTGACGTAATAAAAGAGAAGGAGCAGGAAATTAATCTTGCCTCCGCAGTCCAGTGGGACAAGGAGAGATGCGATAATGATGAAGGGAAGGATCAGGCACAGAGTTGTGCATCTCTCGTTAAGGAGAGAGAGGGAAAGAAATGGAAAGGGAGGGAAAATAGAACAGATGAGATAGCATTTGCAAAAGACGGATGGATGGGAGGTCATATATTGATGAAGCTTGATGGAAAAGGAAGTGATGGCATAAGGCTGAGAGAGAGGTCTGATGAGGTACAGAGAAAGGAAAAAGAGAAGGAAACGAATATGAGGGATGAAAGGATAAGAAGGAGGGATAGGCTGAGGCAAGAGCAACTATATCGCGAAGAGCAAGAGAAACAGCTCACTCGCAAACAGAAAGCAGCCTATGACCAGCACGGACAGGATAAGCAAAAGTTGGAGGAAGTTAGAAGGGGAAAGGAACGTAGAGACGAAAGGATGAGGGAAGTAGATAAGGCTAGAGAAGAAACGAGGAAGCGCAAAGAAATAAATGAGGCATTAGAACATAAGCGCAGACAGAGGGCACGAGACCTTCAGTATTTGAGGCGGGAAGTCAAAAAACCAAATCCTGTTGTAGAGTGGGAGGACATAGAAGAATTCTTTCCTGCAAATGACTCGGTACCAGGTACGAGTGGGGCAAATATTGAGGATGGCTTCGATACCAGAAGCATCGGGGAAATGATTGGCAAAATATACGATGAGATAGGGCTGGAACAGATATCCCATGGGGGAAGGGAAAATGAGCACTTAGAGAGCACTCAGCTAAATTACACTAAGGATGTCACCCGAAGTAGTGGGAGCAGGGGACTGTCCCTAGACAGACTGAAGATTGGGCAGAACGAAGAAGATGCAAGGAGTTGTGTAAACTCGGAAAAATCAGAATCCGACTCTGGTGGGGAGATGGAGGACGAGGCACACGAAGGAGGGAGACGGCTCGAAAGGCGGCTCCCAGGGAACCAAGGGGTACGATGGTCAGACGCTAGTGAATCCGCAACTGGGACACCAAAGTCTGCCGAGCAGCCCGGCCGACATGAAGGAATACCCCATGGTCGGAGGGGGGTGGCAGCACCAGCCTATCCAGACAGATTGAGGGCATTGCCAGGTAGAAGGCAATGCGGGAATGATACACCAGCCATAGACAGGAGATCTAGGGGGAAAGAGAAGAAAGCCTGCACATTCCAATTCCCACTGTTAGAAAAAGGGGGAGCAAGACCACAATATATTCCATGGACCAAGAGAACCTGAAAAACAAGCTTCCAATGCTGACATCGGGAGCCGGGAAGTGGATCCATGAGTTATAGAAAATTACAGGGGGCGTCACCTTAGCTATAGGGGACATTAAAGGGCCTCCTGATCGCCGTACTTGGTGAAAGGGCAGACGATGTATGGAAACGGGCTAGGTACCCTCGAGTAACCACAATTGACACTTCCCATGACGGAACGCCATTTAACAATTATAGAGCAGCAGTGTGGAAAGCGCTATGAACGCTTTACCCTGACACTTCCGATATGGGAGCTATAATGACACGAAAAATGAAAGAGTCAGAGGATCTGTTGATTTATATACAGAATTTTCAAGACGCATGGGTGCTCGAAATGCACGAGTCTTGGACGAAATCTATCCCTGTATTCTACCACATATTATGCCAGGGGTTGCCTGAACTGGTACAAAAGCAGCTCAAGAAATTAGTAGGAGTAGAAGTTAAACCCTGGGCTGAAATACAGTTGACAATTGCGCACTACTGCAGATTGTTGCAAGAGAAAAACCGGAACAAAGAGGCAACTCGTAAGGGTGAGGAGGCAAAGCTGGTGCAAAAGAAACTCTCAAAGTATGCTCTCGAGGGAACCATGCTGACAAACCCAGCTGAACCAAGCACGCAATCAGCAGCTAACCCATCCCAGCATAACCAGTGTAACGCAGGATTCTACCCAAGAGGTAGGGGTTTCGAAGGAAGAGGATGGCAGAGTAACCAGGGTGGGTTTCGAGGTAACCAAGGTGGATTTCAAAATGTGCAGATGGGCAATCCAGCCACGCTAGATGGACAGATGGTCCGACCACTGCCGGTCTGTTGGCTATGTGGAATAACAGGACATGTGGGGCGCATGTGCAGAAGCCAAGGCATGTGGCAAAATGCCCAAGGAATGGGAACAGGCATGGTGAACCAGCCTGCCGTCCAGCACCAGGGCTGTGCACAAAATCACATAGTGCAGCAGCAGACGTCAGGCTTGCAGCAAGGTGCGCAGCAAGTGGTTCAACCCTCGAACATGAGGAACCCGCCTCAAGGACATTCCCAGCAGGCACCACAGCAAATGCCTCAGGGCACTAACTCCGGAGGGGGAGACAACCCTGGAAATGGGGGAAATCCACAGGCATACAGTGGGCCGAACTTATATATCAAATAGGACAGCTCACAGGGGACTCTGATGTGCTCTATCCTATCAGTGACACCAGACCCTAATAGGGAACCTAGGGTGAATGTCATCATAGGGGGCAGAGTATATTCCTTCTTATTTGACACGGGTGCAACACGCTCATGCATGCGAGAAGGCAAGTTTTCCTTGTCCGGTGAGGCCATAGATACTCAAAGTTTCACTGGAGCTCACAGTAGAGTTCCCTTTACAGACGCGCTCCCAGTCTCTGTAGGAGAGTGCGAAATGAATGTACCCTTATTGTATTCACGACAGACCCCAGTAAACATCCTGGGTCGGGACTTGATGACAAAGTTGAATATGACAATCTCATTTACCAAGAATGGTATAGTGTGCTCCACTCCTGGAATGCATTATTTAAACGTATGCAAAATGATTAGAGCATACTCAGGATGCATAGCCATGAGAGCTACACCCTTAGAACCAGAAGTATTCGAATATGGAGAGCGGGTGCTCATGGCAGGATTGCCAGGCCTCGCAGATAAAACTATGAGAACCCCCGATGAGTTCCTATTCAGACCAAGAATACTTATGCACGAAGAGTAGGGACAAGTATATCCCTTAATGATACAATCTGCCGCAGTGCAAGGGAAAGTGGCATTGGTTGAAGGATATGATGACGAAGGGAGACAATGGTGCGCGATTATCGCCATCGAAGAAGGGTACCAAGTAACCAATGTCACCAATTACGATCTATTCAAAGAACACCATGACCTAGAAGAGACAAGGGTGGAAGTGAGTCTCACCTTTTGGGTCAAAATGATTAAACGGGAAGTGCTACAAAGAATGATGTTGGCACTGATACGTCCAGAATACTTTAATGATAACATGGCCCAAGTACCCGTCACTGTATGGACTACAGGGCCTTGTGATGTAGGCCTCTTGAAGGGGGCTGGTGAAGTAAAAATTAAATTGAAACCAGGAGCAATTTTACTGAGAGCACGACAATATCCCATGTCCAGGGAAGCGGAAGAAGGGATTGCAAAGACAATTTCCGCCATGATGGAACAGGGTATCCTAGTGACGTCAGAATCACCTTGCAACACTGTGATTTACCCCGTCAAGAAATCAAAGGGAGGGTCTTGGCGGTTGATCCAAGATTTAAGGGTATTAAACGATATTGTTGAAGCAGAGTTCCCTCTAGTCCCTAACCCATCTACAATTCTATGCAACATACCCACTGAGGCAAAATAGTTCACGGTGATCTATTTGAAAAATGCATTTTTCTCAATCCCGTTGCACTGTGATTCGCAAGACCTGACGTCGTTTACTTTCAGACAAATGCATCTGAAAAGCATGAGATTGCCACTCGGGTATTGTGAGTCTCTGTCTATCTTCAATAGAGTCCTGCAAATGGACCTAAGCAATATTGCAGCAGACAGTGTTGTCTTGCAGTATGGAGATGACATTCTGATCTGCAGCACCACGGAAAAGCAATGCCGGTGTGACTCTGTCCAGCTACTGACTATACTGGCTGAGAAAGGATATAAGGTCGACAAGGAGAAGTTGCAATTCTGTCAATAAGAGGTACTGTACATAGGTCAGCTAATCTCCCACGATGGGAAAAAGATAACCCCAGAAAGAGCTGAAGCTATCATCAACACGGCTAAGCCGCTCACGATAAAACAAATGCAGAGCTTCCTAGGCCTGCGCAATTATGTCAGAGCATGGGTTTTCGATTACAGCTCGTATACCAAGCCCTTGCTTCAGGCTTTGAAGAAAGTCCAGACAACAAAGGAAACAGTTGAATGGACTGCGACAATGGAAAAGGGGTTTTCAGTCTCAAAGGGGCAATTTGTAAGTCCCCAGTTTTAGGGATTCCAAATTATGCAGTGGAATTCTACCTGTTTTCACATACTGATGGTAATTTTATGATGGCAGCACTCGCTCAGCGAACTTCACTGGGGTATAAGCCCCTAGCGTATTACAGCGGGAGTCTGGACCCGGTTATAAGAGGCCACTTCCCATGCAAACAAAATCCCACTGCCGCTGCATTTGCCATCGAGAAGGCATCATCCATAGTGATGGGGTGCTCCATGACTTTGTATGTCGAGCACCCATTATTCGACATACTAGAAAAACCAAAGGGAACGCTGACATCTCACAGAGCATCCATTTATGAGGTGATTATCTCTAACCCATCAATCAAAATAGTTTGATGTAAAACTGTAAATCCAGCCACGTTCATAGCTGAACCAGTCACAGAGGGAGAACTTATACATGACTGTACAAACTACGAGGAATTCTATGATGAAATCCCCAGGGTAAAAGAAAATGCCCTGGCAGGTGGTGAGATCGTGTTCATTGACGGTTCTTCGAGAATTGATCAAGAAGACGGACAAAGATATACAGGCGTTGCCGTAATAAAACACATGGCAAACGGAGAATTCCAAGTAGCCGTTAGTGCACGAATACCATCTCATTATTCAGCACAGGCTGCAGAATTATTGGCGTTGATACTCGCCATTGAGAATCATGCAGACCAGGAAGTAACGGTGTACAGTGACGCCACCTATGTGACGTCCACAGTGCATGCAGGACTGGTGCGCTGGAAATGGAGGGGCTATCTCCGAGCAGACAGCACGCCACTGCAGCACGCAGCTTTATTGGACAGGCTGATTAAGCCACTACAGCTCCCAGTGGGCATTGTGGTTGTGAAATGCGCCTCCCACACCAAAAGGACGGATTTCGTGTCACGTGGAAATCATGAAGCAGACACGGAAGCCAAGTGTATGGCATTCAAGACTGAACCGATCATGGAGGTGGAAGTGGCACGTACCCATGAAAGGATGATGGTAGCAGGAGCCACACCTGAGGCCTATAGCAGTATGGGGCAGCCTCAGTTAATGGAGCTACAAGGGGAGGCACCTCAGGAGGAGAAGAATTTGTGGAAACGTCGAGGGTGCTCCTTAAGCCCCTCTGATGGATTGTGGAGGCAGGACAGCACTGGTAAACCAGTAATGACTGTCGCCCTACTAAAAATAGCATTGGAGCAATTACACTATCCTATACATATGACAAAAGAAAATTGCAGAAGACTGGTTTATGCCGAATTTAGCAGAGCATGTTGCATTTTTTATGATGAACTGCATTATCTGCCAGCAATTCACCGCTGGGCACACATTAAAAGTAGTGAGAGGAGTTATCCCCCGGCCCAATGGGCCGTTCCAGCACTTGCATATCGATTATGTCGACATGGTTCAAGTGTGCAATGGGTACAGGTATTTAATTGTGGTGGTGTGTCCATTCTCTAGATGGATAGAAGCAGGTCCCTGTACACACCCAGATGCTACCTGTGCTGCCAAATTTCTGGTGAGGGAGGTGTTTCCTAGATGGGAGTATGCGAGGTAATGAGGTCAGATTACGGGGCTCACTTTGTCAATTCAGTGTTCGAGCAGATCAGCTTGTTGCTTGGTGTAAAGCACAAGTTCTCGTCAGCGTATCATCTGGAGGGGAATGGCATATGTGAACGGCTCAACGGCTTCTTAAAGGAGAGGATAGCCAAGCTGAAACTCACATTAAAAAAGTAATGGCTGCACTGTCTACCACTGGCATTGTATGCACTTTGGAACCAACCAGGCTCTGACCCTCATCTCTCTCCGGACGAGATAGTCACAGGCAGAAGGATGAGGACCCCTCTTACCCCCCGAGATAGAGCTAGATGTGATGCCCAGCCAACGAGAGAGGTCTTGGGGACAGAGATGTAAGATTACTTGAACTGTATGACATCCAGCGTCTCTTTCATTTCAGGCCAGCTGCAGCGATGGCGAAAAGGGTGCAGCACAGTATAAAATACAACAGGAAGTACTGAAACAGGTGCCGCGCAAGGTTTATGTCCGCCTCTTGTCTTCCCGGGTGATGCTGTACTTATAAGGAACTTCACAAGAAAGAGGTGGGACGAGCTGTGATTTAATGGCCCTTTCATCATGGAGGACTGCACTCCGTCGGCCATCAAGCTTCAAGGAAGGAGGGCGTGGCTCTTCCTAAATGACATTAAACCATTCAGAGGGGAGAACCCTCCAACTGCATCTAACCACGAAGAAACCACAATGGGGAAGAACCTCAGCACGTGGAGACAAGATCCATGGCGAGGAAGAAGGACGCATGAGCAGCAAAATAAGGGCAAGAGTACTCTGTTTTAAAATTGTGGCCTTTTAACCGAACATTTCCTAAGCTCAGAGAAGGATAAACAACAATAATACGGACACTCTGTGCACCACAGTTGCAGGGTAAAGAGAAGCGCATCCGAAATCACAACAAAGTTGATAAACCAAACTTTTGAATACAGACATTCTCTGAGAGCACAACACAGCGTTCTGAGGCAACCAGTGTGAAGACTTTGTTTACAGAACTTATGGTATCCCCCAACAGAGACCTCAAGTGGGATATGCTCACATACTTCCAGCTGATGGTGATATCATATCCGTCACTCATAGGGAGAGAAACCAGTGTCACAGACTTTATTCAAGATCCTGCCAACAAGGAAGTAATCCGGCAACTGCTGACCGTCATCGCGGAGGCTCTTGCCGAGCTACCCGAGCACAGTGACACATGCTTCCACCACCGGTAGACAATGATCAACTCACCTTTATACTGTTCTTCCAAATAATAGAGAAGTCCCCGGCACTTATCAGAAGGACCACGGACACACGCACGTTTATCAGACACCCAAGAAACTTAGCACAACTGAACCAGCTGTGGACTAAACTAAATAACCTGGTGGCAATCCATGCAACAGGAAAGGGCAGTGACTGTTCAAGTCAAAAGAAAAGCTTCTGATAGGGACTCAGCAAAACAGGACAAATGTCCCTGTCACCCGAGGACACCCGGCTGGTGCACAACGTCCTGTTCAGACTGGTCGCAGACTATCCAGAAATGGTGGGAAGGCCTACTGATGTTGACGTCATCACCTGCCTCAGAGATCCAGCCAATGTCCCACACATGGGCACACTCCTCCACGACATCATGCTCCAAGTAGAGCTATCCAACTTCCAGCGAGAATACCTTAGGAGGTTCCAATGAGACTTTCTGCTGTGGGACAGATCGTGGAAACAGAGAGTCAGTGCTTTATCTTTCCTCCGGGGGACAGATCGTGGAGACAGAAAGTCAGTGCTTTATCTTTCCGCCGTGGGACAGATCGTGGAGACACAAAGTCAGTGCCTTATCTTTCCGCTGTGGGACAGATCGAGAAGAGCGGAAAACGAGAACTCCACCATCGTGTTTTTTCTTTTTCTTTTTGTATTTTTTCCTTTTTTATTTATTTTGTATTTTTCATGTTCACTTTCATTTTTATTTTTATTTTTACAACATTTTATTTTTGTGTGATTTTTGGCAGTTCTATCTTTTCATTCCTCCGTATTGAACAGGTCCCAGCATGTCCTCAGGACCAAAGCAAATTGGAGGAGTGCACTGGGATTTTACCTATTGTAGATATGCACAATGAATGTGCTATTGTAGATATGCACAATGAATGTGATGTGCCAAAGATGCTAGCATAACCTTTTTCCATAGTCTAGCAAGGGAACTGTACCCCTCACCCAGAGACAACCGTCATCACCCGCAAGAGGGGGGACACTCGAGAAGCACTCGTCACTTTAGTAATTCACAAACTCTGGAGTAGCGAAATCGGAGTAAGAAAAAGGAGTAAACACTGAAAATAGACTTATGGTCGACATGGGGGCCCAGAACAGTAACTTGGTTTTACCGCCAGCAGAGGGGCGCCCCCGCTTCCCTGGAAGAAAATTCTGCCAATTATCTTATACATCTAATATGTGTATATGCATAGTAATTATCATTGTGTTTCTGTCATTGACCATCAGAACTGCATTTTTTATCGGTGCACGAAGCTCCCCAATTTCAGTGCACCCACCTGATAATGAGCGCCTGGATCCCACGAAAGCACCCAGACCCAGTTCCAAGAAACCTAATGATGAAGTAAACAAATTAAAATTGAATGTAATTAAAGGTGATTCTCACACATTTAAGGTAACAAATGAAGAGGGAAACTGGAGACTGGGTCAGCACGGAATGAATGAAAATGTAGCACTGACCACTGCACACACTCACACGCTGAATGCACACGAACAAGGGCAAGTGTCAATGGCTACTGGGCCTCAAAAGAAGGCAACAGAGCAAACGAGACTGCCTGCCGAACAACCAGTTCTAGAAAACAGTAGAAGTAACCAAGAAGAACCAAGGGAGAAACCAAAGAGAGAGGGCATAGCAAAATCCCTCAAAGGAACAGAAGTAGCCACAAAGGAACTCACAGAAAAAACCCAAATGCTGATAGATTATTTGTTCCCGTTCATAGTTAGAGCAAAGAAACTGCAAAAGGAGCTGGAAAAAAGTACTACAGAGACTATAACGACAAGCACGCCAGCTCTCACGCAAGGAACAAGCACCAGGCCCACGACACAGCCACGCGTTGGGGAGTCGGTGAGTCAATGGTGGCTAGACATCTACGAAAGATTACAAAAGGAAAGGGAAAGAAACGCAAAACCTTCTCCTACCACAGCGATACAGGTAATGAAACCTGCTCCTCAGACAAGCATGCCCGAGAATCCTCCAGCAAGAAAGAGTCATATAGACGCATTTAGAGATGTGGTTGTAGCTAACTACAAAAGGACGTTGAGGATCAAGAGAACCCCACATGAAGACAACAATGAACTCAATGATTGCCTGGACAGCACAGCCCACCTCGGAAACAACATATGGTACCAACACATGAAGGAAGTAGGACGAAGACAATCAGAGGAGAATGTTTCGTCTGTGCACTCCAACCGTACAGCATGGGAAAATCCAAGATCTTTGTAGCTGTGGACATTGATGTTCCCACAGCACACTGTATGTCACACGTACCAATATGCAACACCAGAGGACAATTTATGGGAAGAGACGCTTCGCTTATATGGGCCACTGAAAAGGACTACCCAGATGAAGATGGCTCTGTCCAGGACATTAAGACAAGAAATAGGGTGCCTACCAGGAATCACGTGATCAGATATGAGAATCATGACGTCAAAGGATCAGGTACACGATGGGTAATAAACCTGAGATTGAACATTCAAGGAAAAACTGCAAAAGAGGCTCAAATCTGGAAGAACAGGGCCCAAATGCAGATCTGGGGAACAGTGGTTTCCCCAAACGGATGGGAAGAAGGAGTAGTAATCTGCCGAGCATGGATGGTCCTCGGAGCCTGCAAGGAACAAATAGAGAATTCACAGAGGTTATGCAAACCTCTATGGCCAAAGTTGGTAAGGTTGCTAACATGGGTCGAAGACAGAGGAAGGCCCTTGCAAATAGTACCACTGGAAAGCCCGAAACTATGCTTCAGAAGCAATGGCACAAGGAAGATGGGAGAAAATGCAAACTCTGGACGAATCTTTGAGGCCCGAGGAATGACACAAGGAATCGCAGTTATTATGGACCATTGCTGGGTGTGTGGATCCAAGGCATATATAAGACTACCGAAGAACTGGGGAGGCATATGCACACTGGTAATTGTCCACTTCCCTGCACTAGTGATACCAAAAAATGACCTGAATTTGGGCAGTTTCCCGAAAGCAGATGCTCATCTAAGAAAAAGGAGATCTGTGGAACTGGAACTGGTATCCAGGATAAAGAGAGAAAATTACTTTTCTACCAAATCAGAAGAGGCATTCCATGCAATCCCATATGAACACAGGCTATTCAGTCTCACTTCAACAGTATTCACCACAATGCTCTTGCCACACATCCAAATTGGAGTGAATGCTAAATGGCTGCAGATAACCAGATGGGAGTTATTGCAGACCATCAACACCACTATAAAAGGATTCAATGAGATCAGAGAAGAACTGAGAGCCATCAGACGGATGACCCTCCAGAACAGATATGTACTTGACATGATCACAGTGATGGATGGAGGTGTGTGCGCAAAAATCGGAGAATCGTGTTGCACATTTATACCATCGCACGATGAAGAAAATGGAACCCTACCAGAAGCCATAAGTATGCTGACAAACCTAAAGAACCAGATGATCGACGAAAGTGATGAAGTGGACAATGACAGCTGGTTTGGAGCCCTGTTCTCATGGGTCCCGCAATGGATGGCAGATATATTCAAGATTCTGGGAGCCTTACTAGCAATGATACTGCTAGGATTCTGTGTTATCAAGATAATCATCACACAGTGTCAGAAAACTGCGAAGAAGGCCATTGGGATGAAAATCATGGTCGATGTTGAACCAGGATGGAAGCCTAGAGACTTGACTGGCGAAGAAATAAGAGACTTTGTGAAAAATAGTGAATTTGCACCAGAAGGAACAAAATTCACATATCCCTGGAAACAAAGAAAGTATGAAGGAAAATGGATATATTGCAGCCCAAATGGACAATGCCAACTAATGACCTGGAACAAAGACGAACATGTAAAAACAGCAGGAAGTTTGAAAGGAGTGATAAAAATATGGACTCCCAAGATGCACACATTCACGCCATAGTGTACGAACCCTGAAGATGACGAACAAGACATAGATGAATCAAGAAAGACAAACACGAAGGAGGACGCAGAAGTGGTCGATAAACCGACCAGAGGGGGGACTGTAGAGGAGGTCTCAGACATGGCCTGCACCCCTACCCCCCATTACGAGGTACCAGGAGCATATTCGCCAAGGTATGTGACGTATGAGGAGCAAATGAACCAACAAAGAGCTGCGTTGGGACTCTGCCCAGTGTACATCAGAAGTGCGTACCTGTTGAAGCACCCATAACCAGACAACCATGGGCTGCACATTACCCTCTTAAACAGCCATACCAGCAGCTGAGACGAAATGAAGAGTATCTACAGACGATCCATGAAGAAACCCAAAGAGCCTTAATGGAAGGCCAGTGAAAATGACACAAGGGCCTGGACAGACTCGCGAATGAATGAAACCGGCTATCGAAAAGTGCGAGTAGCTATGAAAATAGATGTAATGGACACAGGAAAGAGACAATGTTAAAACATAAGGAAACAAGAAGGAAGTAACCAACCAGTTAATGCCTGTAAATAGGCTTGGAACGCAAGAAGCTAAGAAAATGGTACTGCTTGCAATGCTTAGTAGAAGAATAGGGCGGCATGCACCATATATATATACATATATATATATATCTACCTCAATGAAGCACGCTATACTAGTGCGACTCCATTTGTAAAGCAGTACTAAGCCCAGGCTGCAAGAGGGCCACCAAGATCAAGATCCATATTCCAGCTAAAGCCAGGAGGGAAGAGCGGAATCGAAACTCAGCAAGAAGTAGCTCATGCTTGAGAATTCAAGGTCAACTCCAGGAAGGGAGGAGAGCGGCAACTCTGGAAAACTGAAACTTAAGAGCATACCAGCCTGCCCCGTGAAGGTCAAGATAAGGGGGGCCCAGGCAGGTGGCGAGGCTAAAGGAGAATCAAATACACGAAAAACTGGAAACTGAAGCAAATTCATGGTGAACAGACACGTGACCTGCCAAGTACAAGGAGGCACCAACGTCTGATGTCACCCAGAACCTGAGGGTGCCATAACTTTTCCTGATAAGAGGCTACAGTTTTGAAGCCATACCCAGCCAACTAATTGACACAGAGTCCAAAGATACTGATTGATAGAAAGGAGGCAGGGTGAATCCTAGGGCATGAGGCACCTGGGTGTCCATTCTGCATGCTGCTAATTAAAGTGGAGATTTATGTCTAGGGGTGGAACCCACCCAATCACAATGGACCAAATAATCTAGGGTCCTATAGCTTGTAGAACCAATGAGACGTTGTAGTTGTCATGACGTCTGTCACGCATGATGTAGAGGGTTGGACATAGACGCCCACCCGATAAGAGTTATCCAATCCACATGCTCTGTTACCATATACAGATATAGCACCTATACTTAAGTTACCTTTCCTAACCAATTATATTGCATGATGAGTTTTGTAGAGTTAGACGTCAATGATGACGAGTTTTGTGTTTAAAAATCACTGTTCAACTGAAGTTCGTGGAAGTCGGAGCGAGACAGGCGATCGCAAGAATGCTGATTTCCAATTGTTTCCCTGTTTGATGTACTTGTCATTAAACAGACTTCCCTTTGCCAAACTGCTGAGTCCTCCTTATTGAGTCGTGTTGGAGTAAGTGAATCCTGCACTCCCATTCCTCACATGGTGCAGCTATCTTGTCTTACAAGTACTAGAGGGTGAGCACTGGCCTATGGGCCCGTCAGTGGTTATCTCGTCCTCTTTTACAGTCCCTTGCGAGTAAAGAGGGGTCCCTGCAAGAGGTTTTGGAGGGGCCCCAGGGAGCTGTGCAGACCCAACAAGTTTCCTCAGCAGAGAGGAGGCAGATCCCTCCTATCTAAGTTTGCCGGCGTGGATAAGAACCTGGAGAGGGGATTCATATCTGTTCTTCTGGCCCTGCAACAGTATTGAAGGGGGACCACCATGGCAGCAGATGGGGGTGCCCCACAACAGGGATCTGCTAGGGGTGCTGCAGTCCCATCCACCAAATATGATATTAAGGACATCCTTCAGGAAATGAAAGCCTTGAGAGGGGACATCAAGGACTCCATCTAGGACCTGAAGGGTAGGGCGGAGGTGAGTTTAGGGCCCTTTAGGAACGTGAATGTAATGGATGGGATCACACAGAATAACTCTGAGTCCAAATAACCAAACCAATTTAGGAAGGTGGCAAAGTACTGTTTTATTTACAATGATCTAAAACAGGAAGTTTACAATGAACATCAATGGACGTATGCTCGGGTTTTCACAGCGATCTTTTCACAAAACAGAGGTTATATATCAAAAATACACCAGAGGTGATGTCATTCTACGTGGCGAATAAATGAAAAACCTACTAAAGGTCAGGATTGGCTTAAGGGTAACATCTAAGTATATTATCTATAGGAACTAGGATTGCGATTGGCTGCCCACGGTCAGGTTGACAATATATGCATACCTCTAAAACATGTAATCTTCAGAAACATTAGATACACAGCTTCTCTATAAGGTCCTTTGTTATATGGACCACTACAATTGGTTGGCACGCCTGTGCCATGTCTGGAACATTCAGTTCACTTAGCAGCACGTAAACCCAGACCCAGGTGCAAGGAGATAGGGCATGACACTACCTTCCCACCTAATTAGTCCAGCATCTCTCATCACCCATGCCTTATACCATAAAGATTGTCTTTGAACTTGGCCATGCAAAAGTATCCTTGTCTTCAGTATACATGGGAGTGCGAGCACTCACTATCGTGTTCTGGGACTCCAAGTCCGAACTCTATTTTCATCATTGGTTCACGTGATAGGAGACCATGATTTGGTCCATTTTGCAGGTTTTAAATACCTTAAATGAATTAAACTTGGCACTCTTGGTGTTCTTTCTTTGCACCTTAACAAGGGATCATTCATCCTTCACGTGTTCGCTCCTTTCCAGAATAGATAGCTGACCTTGGCTGCTTCAGTCTTGACTCCAGGCCAGGGAACCTCGCCATCCAGCTCCATGATTCAGCTTATTCTTGCTGTGACACAGATTCCATTTCCTCTTCTAGAGTCCTAGCTCACTAAATTCATGATAGCTATGTCCAGCTTCTATACAATGGCAGTTTCACCTGCATTATATTCACTATGTATAGCCAGCTTCTATGATTACTTAGTCTACTTGTGTTTCAGCGTCTGCACAATCATTGAACGGTTGATTCTTTGCAGCACTTTGTGCACATGTAATCTTCCTTTTCGTATTTAAAAGTTCACTTGATTCCTTACTTTGTCATTAGTTTCTGTAGGATCCATGCATCCTCTTCAGCCAGTATCTCAGGATGTTGTATATGTCTCTTGTGATGTCACTAGATTCTTTCTTTTCTATTTTTTCATATTCCTTCAGGGAGTTCCTCTCTTAGGTTGTCATTGCTTTGGGGATACATTTGGTACGGTTGTCTCAACTGGTATCTTTTTTCAAACACACGCTGCAGTATTGGCACAATTGCTTGTATCAAACACGGCACAATCTCAGGTCTCCAGCATATGGGGGGTAAGAGGCAGGGTTCCCCACAGGGGCATGCAGCTGCTCCTCTACAGAGGTGCTGGAGGAAGATTTTGAGGTGATGGAGAACAACTATCTCAGGGCAGGCCTCCTCGAAATGAAATTCAAGGGGAGAATGATGGACATGGAGCAGCAGGAGGAGGATTTTTGCCTGAAACTTGATGACCTCAAAAACAGAGAATGCAGGTTAACCTGAGAGTTTTTGGTTTAAAGGAACAAAAGGTGGAGACACACAGTGATGTTTGAAGGAAAGTGGAAGGGATTGTGAATCTCTTGTTTGCGGATGCTGGAGTGAAGGAGGTTGAGTTGGAAAGGGTTTACTGAGTTTGTGTGCTGAGGGGAGGAAGTCACATATCTGTGGTTGTGAGATTTCTCCCGTATGGTGACAATGCAGCAGTGTTGGAGAAGGCAAGCGTCAGAGCAACATCTATTTTGAGGGAGATACAATTCAGATATACAAGGACTTGTCTAACCTCACCTTGTCCGTCGTAGGGGTTGCCGTCCCTTGGCACTTGGCACCATGGCTTTCAGAGAAGGGTCTACAGTGCAGATGGTCCTACCCATTTGCCATGGTCTTCGAGGTCGATGGAGTGGATTATTGGGTCACCATGGGATCGGAGGCGCAACAGGTACAGCAGAGACCCATGTGGAGGAGAGCCGGGGATGAATGGGGACTTTCCCAGCTGAAGAGGGCTCCCATAGGACAAAAGTTCAAGAGGCTGAATGCCCCTTCACCGGTGAAATTAAGTATATTCTGGTGGCCTGTTGTTTTTTCATTGATAGCCGATGGGGCTTAGTTTGAGGGGGAGCAGTGTTGTGCGTGATGGGTTGTTTACATTACAGGGTTTACATCATTAGAAGGGGAGATACTAGGGGGTAGAGCATGGAGGAGCAAGTTACTCTTGGTGGCCTGTTTCAAAATGTGGGAGGGAGACTTGGAGGGCTGGAAATTAGGGGTTCTACAGACTTTGAATGCACCCACTGAACAGTCTTTAATTGCTAGAGAATTCTGAAGAATGGGCCGGGATGTCCTGATGATTCAGAAGACAAGGATGGTGTCGGGGGAAGAACAGCGAATACTCAGCGGGCAGAATGGTCAGTCCTTCTGGGCCTCTGAGGTTTCAAAGAAAGGGGGGTGGGTATCATGTTATATAAGAGGCTAAGGATGGTGACACAAACGTGTGGAGGGAGGAGAAGGGCATCACGTTTTTCTCTGAGACACATGGGATGCACACAAGAATTGAAATTAGTGATCCCAATGGCCTTCCAGGTGATTAAGCCCTCCATATTTTCTGCTAAACAAAACATTTCCCACAAACTATGAATTGATATGAAATATTTCCACCTTACAGTATAGGATCACTGATCAAGCAAGAATAAAGAGTTTCTCCCTCTGAATTTTAAACACTCTTGTCAGCTAGCCTATTGGCTAGCAAGACCCACATCACTACCACTCAAAGAGCAAAACGGTCAGGCAGAATCGGCAGGAACGGCCAGCAGACAGGATTAGGAAGCAGTACATCTGGTAGAATTTATAATATTGGGTTATATGTGGTGTCAACAAAAAGAATACATGATAAGCTACTTGGTGGTAGGTTACGTTGTGGCTTTTTGTTCTTTTAATGGGGTTTATCCCAGATACGCCACCAATATCCTTTCACACTCTCTATCCCTCAGCATATAATTGATTACTTCTGATTATGTAGGGAGCTGCGAGGGAGAGTCTTGGCCTGCGATTTGGTCCTGGTCAGTTGGTCGGACCATGACACTAGGGCTTAGGACACAAGACTCCCTATGGTGATGCAACGGTTCCTTGTGGAAAGATGAGGTTTTATTAACAGAAATGGGGTAAGCTATTGCAGACTATTTTCGGTGGAATGACTCTGGGGAGGTCAACCATTGTGGGTTGTGGGAAGAAGCTAAGGTGACTTGGAGAGGTCTCCTAATTAAGGAAGAGGCTACTAAAAAGATGAAGGGGTCCCTCGTGGAGTGTAAGTTGCACAGTGACATCAGCACATTGGAAAGGGAAATATTGGAGACATCTCCCGAGCAGGATGACCTTGTCAGGGAAGTTCGGGAACTGAGAACAGAGGTACGGGCCCTTGAGATGGGGAAGGTGGTGAGGAACCTTCAGAAACACTACAAAAAGGGGGACAAGATACATGTGCTTCTAGCAGCACGGCTGAGGGCACAGATGGTGGAGAGATGGGTGGAGGAAGTCCTGGATGGGGGAGGAAACTTGCTCATGGACCCAGTTGATATCAGGGAATGTTTTGCCACTTTCTAAGAGAAATTGTATTGTCCCAACACAGAATTGGACATAAAAGAGATTCCTATGCCTCGGTTGAAGCCGGAAGAACTTGAGGCTCAGATTTCTGAGAAGGAAATTCTCTTTGCTATTGAACACATGCCGGCCGGAAATACCCCAGGAGAGGACGGGTACTCCATGGGATTTTACAAAGCGTTTGCAGAATTCTTGGTCCCCCATATGGCAAGGTTGTTAAATATTATCATGTAGACAGGAAGGGCTCCTAGATCCTTTAGTCAGGCTTCAATTTCGGTTTTACATAAGGAGGGAAAAAGACCCACGCCATTGTGGATCATACTGACCGATCTCCTTACTTAACGCTGATTCTCTGACCAGGTTGGATTTATCAGGGGGCAGCAGGGGTCAGACACCTTGCGGAACACATTACATCTCATGGACGTGGGCAGGGGTGCTGGTGCAAATCCAACCATTTTTGCCCTGGATGTCGTAAAGGCCTTTGACAGGATCAATTGGGAATTCCTTTATGAGGTTCTTTGGAAATATGGGGTGGGGGCTGGCCTCCTTAACGGGATTAGAGCAGTATACAAAGATGCCAGGGCAAGGGTCACAGTGAACGGCAAACTATTGTGGTGGTTCAGCCTTTGTAGGGGGACTAGGCAGGACTGTCCCTTGTCTCCCCTTTTATTCACCTTGTCTCTTGAACCATTGGCGGAGCGTTTGCGACGGGCCCATGGAGTGGAGGGGATAATCGTTGGTGACACAGAGTTTAAGTTGGGTATGTATGCCAACGACATTCTTTTGCATTTAAGGAATTCACACACCTCTGTCCCAGCAGTCTTGGAGGTGGTAGAGGAATATGGTTCCCTAGCGGGGTATAAGGTGAATAGGGAGAAGTTCACGCTGTTTCCTTATGATGTGGATTCATAGTGGGATGTGCAGGTCCTTTTCCACCTGGGGATGGTGGTGGAAAGGGAGCGGATTCGTTATCTATAGGTGTATATCACAAGGTCCCATGATGGCCTGGAGAGAATGGGGATAAGCAGTGGATTTTCCTGGAGAACCTCTACCTGAGGCCTGCAACAGTGGGGGAATGGCTGTGGGTTCCCATGAAACAGAGTCCCGCAAAGGATCAGGGAACACTCCATAGTTGGGGTAATCTGGAACATTTAGCAGAGCGACCCAGGAATGTGGGGGGTCACAACATGGCCATTGCTGCGAAGCCACTTGTGAGCCACGATAATTAGGGATGACATCCCAAACCCTGAACGGTTTCAATGTTGCTTTGAAGCAGGTTTGAATAGAGTGGGTCAGTTGTGGAGGGAGGGTAGGTTTGTCGCCATTCAAGAGCTTGAAGAAGGAATGCAGATTGGGTGTCTCTAGGTTTTTATATTCCTCCAATTAAACACAGTCTTGATGGCAGAGAAATGGAGGCGGCTTCATGAGTGGGAACTGACACAGACAAAACACATTCTCAACATGCAACCGGACTCCAACTAACTTATTTCTTCGCTTTATGGGTTTTTGGTGGAGGCCACCATGGGTGATACAGAAGGTTTACGGGTTAAATGGGAGATGATCTGGGCCAGGAGGTGGATGTGCGGATGTGGGAGAAAATGTGTAAGAGAACATCCAAGACCTCAATAGCCAGTCAATATAAATTACATGGAGTGAAACTGCTCCACCCTTGGCAGTACGATCCAGTTTGGCCCCCGAAGAATTTTGTAGGGGTTAGTCCCCTGTGTTGGCATGACTGTGGGGAACAGGCCACATTTTGTCACCTGTGGTGGGCATGCAGGAAGGTTCAGACATACTGCGCAGAAATGTTGGGTTGGATAACAAGCATTGATACAATTGTGAGGCAGGACGACTCTCTCCTGGTGCTCTTTGGTTTGGAGGAGGTGGAAGGGGGCTGGGAGGCTACGTCACATATGGTACTCTTCCACCTGGTGACTGCGCGAGCATGCCGGGCGATGCACTGGAAGAGGGCGAATTTACCATGGATGTTAGAATGGCGGGCTAAAGCTAGGGAGATATATCTGATTGAGAAGATTTCCGCCGCCCTCCACAGTAGGACGTTGAGGTTAAAGGGGGGAATGGGGCAGATTCCTGAATGTCTTCCCAGAGGCAAGAAGATATGGGGAATTTCAGCATGGTCCTTAGTGGTGGGTGTAGGAGAGGAGAGTTTATGGTGACTCACCCTCCCTCCCTTGCCTCTGCTCGGATAGAGTTTAAATTCATGCTGATGCGGTCCTTCCTCATGGTTGCTTTTTAAGTGTGATGCTTTTTTGGGAAACGTTGTATTCTTGGGGTTATGTAAGTTGTTATTCTGTGTGGCAGGTGGGGAGTATTTGAGGGAGGACTGTGGTCATTTTGTTGAAGTAGACACATGTAGATGTAGTGCCCCGTTTTTCCTCTTTGCATAAAAATCAATAAAAATTGAGTTATTAAAAAAATGTACATTTACATGTGGAAGATATACATTTCGCACATGAACTCTACTATCTGTATGAACACTCACATCAAGTTCAGGACTGTCTTTAATGTCAGTTTTCAGGAGGTGTAAATTGCCTTCAGGTATGAACGTAAAACTCACACACTTTTATTGCACATATTAAAAACTCATATGCAAGTTAGAGATCACTTTAATGTGAGCTTTCATACTATAGGGGAGATGTGATACATGAGCAGGATTAATGTACGTTTTATAAATGAACTCTACACATATGTGTAGGAGTTGTGCCTTTTATACATGTACAGTAATAGACATCCGTGAGCATGCCAGGCAGCATGTACTCACTTTGTGGCGTGTACGCCACCTTTTGCTCTGCACTTTTGCACTCCACCATGCAAATGATGACAATATGGTGGCAGGAGGCGTTTATTTTGCACTGCAAAGGTAATGGCACCCCCCCATCAAATTACGACTTTAACGAACATGAGCCCCAAGGTATAAACACTAACTCAATGCCACCACAAATCACATTTTACCACTCACTTCAATTATAAGGCAGGTTACACTAATACCATAGTTGAATGAGTGTCAAGGGTCAATTTGTAGATACACTCCTTTGCCATACACTCATATGTCATATAGTCTCATATGACATAAAAACATACATCATTTATTCATATGCTATACACTTCCACGCCACACACTCATAAACCATATATCCATATGCCATGCAGCCAACACTCATATGACACACTGTCATATACTAGACACTCACATAGTAAACACTCATGCACAACTCATACACTATGCACTGATATGCCATACACAATACAATCACACGGCATACACTCATACACCATTCACTCATAAAACAGCAACCCATACAATATATACTGATATGCTGTACACTAATACAATACACACCATAAACTCATTTGCCCTATGCAATTTAGGCATACACCATAGGCTATGGGCTCATATGTGAGACACTCATGTTGATAAAATCAGTTCCAGCAAGTTACATAACAAAACGTCTGTTGTTAAGAAACTGGTGCTAAGAAACGCCATAATCTGTGGTAAAAGTGCCATGTAAAAACACAGATTATTATTAAAGGCAATGTGCTTGTTTATGGACGGATTGTACCAACGCCTGTTTACCTTCCTAAAGCGTGAGAATAAAAGAAACCCCACCCAGGCACGGGCTCTGGGAATTAGATGCTGATTGATTCAAAGACAAACAGAAATAGAAATATGTACCTTCATCAGCTCTTGCAATCTCTGCGACCAGCTGAAGATTCTGGGCCGGATTCACAGACACGTTGTATAATGGTGCAGTCCCATAGGAAAACGTTCAGTGAATCAGCCCCTAGGTGTGATAAATGACAATCAGCCAGGTTTAAAAAAAAAATAATCACTTATAAGTGCAATTTGAAGCTGTGTGAGCCGGGTGCATTCACGGAATGCATAGGGGTTCGTGGATAATTGGGATGCTATTGCTGGCAAGCCCACCGCTTCCGCAAGTTCATCCGCAGCAATTATATTGTATTTAACTGACACCTACGTGGAATTGGCCACGCTGGCTTTCTTTTCAAACCGATGAGTGCATTACTTTATCTTCAGAGGATGCCCAAAATATCCCTAGGTTTCAAGGTTTTTCAACAGGTTTCTTGATTCCACTAATTTGCTTTAAGCGCCGTGCACTGTTGCCTAGTTCATGTGCAAGATATGCACCTCAGGCGGGTGCTGAGATCACATGACCGGATTGCTATGTGCCTCACCGAGTCCTGCACATTCCAACTGTAGCAAAACAATTTTAAAAAAAGAGGGCGTGAGATTACTCAGTCACATCTCCTCAAATGTCACAGAGATTCTGCATGGCTCTAAACCAGTTTGATTCCGGATCATACCAGAAGATCTCCTACTATTTCAGCGCAGCAACTCCAGTGTCAGTAGTGGCTTTTTTTTCACATAGCAGTAATCACATGGCCGATATCACATGGGGAAAAAAACAACACTAACATGAGTATGAGAAACATATGTTGAACAATGTGTGCATTATTGTATAAATTGCCTCGAAATATATCAAACGAAGAAACCACAGGACCACGCCTAAAGACCGCGTGCACACATAAATCATTTTTTGAGAGCAGCTTTGGCAATATGCTCCTGCACGTGCAAATTCTTTTGTGCAAGCACATCTCAATTAAGTCATGAACACTTGCATTTTAGCTTGTGGGCTCGTATGCGATTTGCAAGATCACGTTCCCAACTGAACACGAAGCGTGCACTTTATTTTGCTCGTTGTTGTGTTGAAAGGTGTACTATCAGTCACCATTCTCAAGGCCTTTGCCACCTAACTGTATCTGGGCGATGAGGAACACATATTATGGTGTCTGTTACGGGACAGGGCGGGCCCTGAATAAACCACAGACACTCTGTACGTCTTCCCACAACCTTTATTCAACTCTAACTTCCCTTCCCTTCCCGCCTCCCGTCCTCCCGCCCCGCCCCTCCTCCCTCTTGCTTTCGTTTTCACTTAAAGAGCCCTTTTCCCTCCGTAACACCCCCCCTTACTTATCGGCTGAGTCCGTGGTCTACATTTCTTCAATGAGCCGGGTGGGCCTTCGAGTCGATCTGTGGGGTCGTTCAGCTTGGTCACTCGATTCGCCGGTCGAGCAGGCTGGCGAGGGTGCCTCGGGTGGGTCTGGGGGAATGTCTGGGTCTCCGGGGTCTTCTTCCCCTATCAGCATTTCTTCAGTCTGATCTTCTTGGAACATTCTTCTGAAATATGATGCGTTTCGTGTTATCTCTCCTCGGTCTCCTACTGCAGTGACCATGGGTCCTTTTACTTCCGTTACTACCTTGGGCTCCGGCTGGTGTCTTGAGTCTGTTATCCGGCACAGAGCTTGCCGGACTAGTACAGTCTCTCCTACTGGGATCAAGGGTTCCTGGGCTTTCCGTTTTCGGTCAGTCCATTCCTTAGTCTTGTGCCTTCTGTCAGCTTCTCGCCGTCGGATCTCTTCGTCTTCCTCTGGGGTGTAATCTTCGAGTTGCAGGAGTCGTGACCGTGGCTTGTACCTAATCATGAGTTCGGCCGGGGTGCGGCCGGTCGCCTCGTGTGGGGTGTGCCGGTAGCTTTGTAGCATCTGTGAGATGGCTTGTGACATCGAAGCTTGGTCGGTTGCTGCTTTCTGACGTGTGCGCTTGATGTTCGCCATGAAGCGTTCCACCATGCCATTGGCCTGGGGCCATAGCGGCGTGATCTTTTGATGGTGGAACCCTAGGTGTGCGGCGAACTTCTTGAATTCATGCCCCTGAAATGGGGACCCATTGTCTGTTTTCACTTTGTTGGGGAAACCCCACTCACTGAACAGTTCATCTACTGTGCCTACCACGTGGTGGAAGGCTGTGGACTGCACATGTTTCACCAGTGGGAATTGGGAGTACTCGTCAATGGCCACTTGGAGGTGGCCCCCCTCTTCCAGTGGTCCGTAAAAGTTGAGTGCTATGCGTTGCCATGGTCCATCCGGGAGTGGGACTATCTGCAATGGGCAGGGTGGTGATCCGGCTGCATTTACTTGGCACGTGATGCAGTGTCTTAATGTGTCATCCACGATTGTGTCCATGTGGGGGAACCACACCTGGTTCCGCAGTATCTTTTTCGTGTTGGCCACGCCGCGATGGCCTTCATGTGTGATCATGACCAGTGGCTTCCTTAGGCTTTTGGGTGCTACTAGGCGGTTCCCTCGGAGCAGCGTGCCTTGGCTTGTTGTGGCCAGATCGTTGTGTATTTTGTTCATTCTAGCTAGGTCTCTTCTATCTACTTCCCCCCTCTCCCGGCTCGAAGAGTTTGGTGGCTGCCCGCCGCCACTTGTTCATGTTGGTGAGGTGTATTGCAGCTCTGATGGTGGGGTCTGCTCTGCTTTTTTCTGCGAACAATTGTGCTGTAATGGCCAGGGGAAGGGCATTGAGTGACAGGTAGGCAATGTATCCGTCCGCCTCTCCTTGTAGTGTGGTGTCGGACGTCCCTTCTGGGTGACGTGACAGGTAGTCTGCGGGATTTACGTCACCTCCGGGTTGGTGGACGATTGTATAATTGTACTCTTGGAGTCGAATGCCCCAACGTTCAATGTGTGGGGGCATTTTAATCCTTGGGTTGCCAAAAAGGGCTAGCAGGGCCTGGTGGTCCGTAATGAGTGTGAAGGTGTGACCGATGACAAAGTGTTGAAACTTCTCGCACGCCCACACGGCTGCTAGGCTCTCGTGCTCCGCCTGCGAATATGCTTGTTCAGTAGAGTTGAGTGCATGGCTTGCGTACGATACGATGGTTTTGGCATCGGTTTGTGGATCGGTTTGAGCCAGAATTGCACCTAAACGTACTGGACTGGTATCTACGGTGATTTCGGTCCTCCATTGCGGGTTGAAGTATGCCAGTTGGCAATTGGCAGCCAGTTCGCTTTTGACGGTAGAGAAGGCCTGTTGGCATTGGTCTGTCCACTGGAAGGGTTGATCCTTTTTTAGCAGTTGTCGGAGAGGACACGTGAGTGAGGCGTATTGTGGGAGGTAGCGAGCGCAGTACCCTGCCATGCCCAGGAATGAGCGTAGTTTAGACGTGTCCTTCGGGTTGGGTAAGTCTGGGACCGCCTTGATGCCCTGGTCCGAGAAAATGTGGCCTAAGAAGCATAAGGTGTGGGTATTGATTTCGCATTTTTGGCTGTTGAGTGTGAGTCCAGCATCTTGGAGGATGCGGCAGACTTGATGTAGGGCCATGTCGTGCTAGCCCTGGGTGACTCCAAATATGAGAATGTCGTCACTGTAATTGAATGCGTTGGTGACCAGGCTGATTAGTCTGTGGATTGTTTCTCGGAATATTTCGGCGGCGGATGAGATGCTGAAGTTTAGCCGTTTGTAGCGAAATAGGCCCTCGTGGGTCGTGAATGTAGTGATGGGTCTTGATGCAGGATCGATGGCAAGCTGATGGTATCCTTGGTTGAGATCCAACTTTGAGAATTTCGTGGCTTGATTGAGTCTCGTTAGCATATCTTCGATGTTTGGGCCTGGATGCCTCTCCCGTTGAATGGCTGTATTGGGAATTCTCATGTCCACACAGAGGCGGAGGTGCCCGTCTGCTTTGGGGATGACTACAAGTGGGGACATCGACGGTGTGGACCCTGTCGCTCTCTCAATGATATCATTGTTTAGTAGTGTCTGCATCTCAATGGTGACTTTCGCTTGCAGATGGAATCCAACCCGCCTGGGGTTTTGCGGTACTGGCCGTACTGTCGGGTCAATGTGTAGCTTGATGACGGTGTTCTTTAGCATGCCCACCCCTTCAAACAAGGCTGGGTAAATGGATTTTAGACTTGCAATGTCCAGAGCCTTGTGGTGGATGGCCTGTACGAGTTGGGGTGGGGGTGGTGTACCTTGAATTGCTTCTGATTCATTGTAGTGAATGTCGATGAGGCGCAGTGCGACAGCGGTTTTGTGGCTAAGCAGGCATCTTCCAGTTGCTGGACTGTGGATGACATGTATCATCGTCAGGGTTTTCTTACCCCTGGCGGTGAGGTTACATGCGAATTGTCCTTTGGAGGTCAGCGGTTGTGGCGCGCCCCACTGGAATATGTGGGCGTGTGATGGCTGCAGCGGGAACTTGTCTGCTTGTTGTTCGTATGTCAGTTGGCTCATGGCATTAACGGTTGCGCCGGTATCTACCAGGAATGCCGTGTTGATTCCCCCTAGGTGTACTGTCACCCGGGGTTCCTTGCTGTCATCTGAGGATTCCGAGATGAGGCGAACGTACTCTCTGCTATATCGGTCATATTCAGCGTATTGTGCTTGTTCAGTTGGGTGTTCTTCGGCGGGCGTGTTCTCGTATGGGTCTCTAGTGACACTTTCCCACTGGCGTTCTTCTTCAGGATTGGATCGCATATGATATATACATTCTTGGTTGGTGCAAGTTTCATCCCCTTGGTCTACTTGCAGGTTTTCTACCGCTCTGATGAATCCGGGGTTGATTGCGGGTCTGGGGTGGCAGGCTTGGTGTACTCCCGTTCGGGATATGGTCGTGGGTTGAAGGGTCTTGGCGCCTCGAATCTCCTTGCGGTTGTTTGTTGGCTGGGTGGCCGGTATGCGGGTAGCAGGGGTGTCTTTTCCCGGCACATGCTCTGAAAGTGGTTCTCTTGGCCACACCTCATGCACATTTGGCCTATTGCAGGGCATTGGCCCTTGTGTGGAAACTCAAACCTGCACCGGTAGCATTGTCTTTCTGGTGGTGTGCATCTCGCATTATTCCGCTGGTCTTGTCTGTATGTATTGCTATGTTGGTGGCTTGCTTGGCTGGTGGTGACGGCTGCGATCGAGTCTATCTTCTTCGGGTTCTCAATGTGAGCATCTTAGATGTCCACCCTTTTGTACACCCTGGCCAGTTCAGCTATCTCTTTCAACGGGAGTGGTTTCTTCAATAGGTGTTTGCGGAATATCGATGACAGGCATCCTTCGATGACTCTCAGACGGATAGCTTTGTCGTCATTAAAGTTGGCGAAGTCGCAATATGTGATTTTCCTTCGTAGGCGCAATATGAATTGGCCCATCGTCTCCTGCGGTAGTTGGGTGCACTGATTGAAGCTGTAGCGCTCATAGGGCCTCATTACACGGAAGGCGGTGATCCAGGGTGCTATTAGCACCCTGGACCATGCCGGTAAATTACCGGCACTGCCTTGGCGGAAAGGGGATTTACCGCCCCATTCCAAGGTTGGTGGGGCGGTAAATCCCCCTTCCGCCATTGCCCTTCCCCATTCCCATTTCTGCCCCATAGGGCTCTATGGGAATGGGGAAGGCGCTAATTACGGCACTGCAATTTTGCGGTGCCGTAATTAGCTCCGAGGTCCCTTAGCGGGTTGGTTTTTAACGCCTGCAAAAAGCAGGCGTTAAAGCACCAACCCGCTAAGGGACCTCGTAGTAAGGCGGTAATGGTTAACGGTCACCGTTACCATTAACGGTGGCCGTTAACCATTACCGCCTTCCGTGTAATGAGGCCCATAGTCTCTATTTGGGATGACGACTAGGCAACTGTTGATGGCTTCGACAAGTTTTTGGTATGTTGTCCTTTCGGCTGCTGGAATGGTCTTCATGACGCTCTTTATGTCTTTCCCGACTAGATTTGTGAATATGTCTAGCTTGTTTGGGGCGTCTTGGTTGCCTACTGCCCTCGTGAAGTCTTCGAACTCGTCCATCGATTCTTGACATCTTGCCACCGGGTTCTCTTGAGGTTCTAGTGAGAATGGGTTTGGGCGGCGTAGGAAGGAGACTGGGTTGGTGGGCGTCACACCAGGAATGGCGGGCGCTGTGATGTCTACTGCTGCGCTCCCAGACTATGACATGATCACTGATGCTCGTTTTCATGTTGCTTGTAGGTGACGCCAACTTCCTATGATGCCTTGCTTTCAAGTGGTTTTGGCGCTGGTGTGTGCTTATGACTGTTCACTTCCAAGTATTTTGTGTTTTGTTGTAGTGTGTGCGTGTGATTCCTCGCTTTCAAGTGGATTGGCACTGGTGTGTCTATGACTCCTCGCTTTCAAGTAGCCTGACACTGGTGAGTGCCTATGACTCCTCGCTTTCAAGTGGCCTGGCACTGGTTTGTGCCTGTGACTCCTCGCTTTAAAGTGGCCTGGCACTGGCATGTGCCTACGATTCCTCGCTTTCAAGTGGCTTGTGGCTGGCACTGGCGTGTGTCTATGATTCCTCGCTTTCAAGTGGCATATGGCTGGCACTGGCGTATGCCTATGATTCCTCGCTTTCAAGGGGCTTATGGCTGGCACTGGCGTGTGCCTATGATTCCTCACTTTCAAGTGGCTTATATTAGTCTCTGGCGTGCCTTTATCTCCCTCCCATGGAGCGTATGATGTGTGGGCGATTGTTTTCCCCTTCCTTCGTTCTGTACCTGCGTGTGCACGCAGCACTTCCGGTTCTCCTGGGGCGGCGTTGCTCGGAGACTCGCTGGGGGCTCCTCCTTGCCTCCGGCGTTGTCGCATGTCCTCTGTCCTTTTTCCACCGCCGGCGTGCTGGCCTTCACTCCGGCGCTGGTGTGTCACAGTTGGCGCTGGGTTTCCCTCCTGCTCCGCTGTTCACCTCCGTCTGCTGGATCTCCCCACCAGCCTTGGCGCGGCACTGCTGGGTCCCTCTGCGACTCCGCAGCTCTGCGCACGTCCACTCTCCCTTTCACTGCTGTCTGCTCGTGTCGCCGGATCCTCCTCACCAGCATTAATCCACTGCACTGCTGTTGTCGCCAGGTCCCTCCGTGACTCCGGCTGCTCGCTCAGGTGTGGGGTCAGTCTGAGCTCATCGCCAGTTGTTACGGTCCAGGGTGAGCCCTGAATAAACCACAGACACTCTGTACGACTTCTCACAACCGTTATTCAACTCTAACTTCCCTTTCCTTCCCGCCTCCCGTCCTCCCGCCCGCCCCTCCTCCCTCTTGCTTTCATTTTCACTTAAAGAGCCCCATGTCCTTTTCCCTCCGTAACAGTGTCCTTATTAGGCTCAAGACAAACACTATCTGTGAAATCACGATTCTGGTCTTTTTGCCGTGAAATTCAGAGAAGCGCTCCATTGAAATACATTGGATGCCATGAAAGATTTGCAGGGTCCTTGCTGGAAAATTAAATGTGTTTGTAGTGAAAAACGAGTCCTATTATTTCCATCTTAAGACCCATCCAAAGGGGGAAGAAGGGCAGTGGATGTGTGAACCTTGATTCTTGTTACTGATTTCTTTAGCTGGAAGTGTCAAGTTATTAAATCAGAGGGACTATGAACAAATTATCAAGTCTTCGTAAATCATGCTATGGAAGTTAAAAAAAATTATATTGAAATTATAAATTAGCGGACATAGACCTCATGGGACGTCATTTGGGCGTTTCTAGGGGGTCACTGCGACCCCTGAGGTCTCCATTGCTACTCCTGTGGTCGCCTTTGCTACTCCTAAAAAAATGAAAACCGTTTTTTGTTTTTTTTAAATTGAAGCTCATGGGCTGTTGCCAGCGCCATGTGGCTCTGTTTCTGGAGTGGCTGGCTTTCTTGTTCAGGCCTCTTAAACAAAAAAACAGGGGGTTCCACAAGCGTAACACTTTGAGCAGTGACGCGAAACAAGAAAACAATAGAATAATCAATCATTTGTTTTTCTGAAATTCTATACAATAATTGCTAGACTCATTAAAGGTGTATTTCAGGCAGACTTCAGGCGGTGAGTCAATGATTTAGTCTGTTCTAAAACACATCAAATTCACAACGCAGACAAAAACCTCCCAAAAATATTTAGAGTAGAATAAGCATCCATTACGGACTATGTATTATGTTTTTCGCAAGTTGCAGTTTTAACATGTAATTTTCTGCCGTTGTCTCTGTTACGATCATCACAAGACATTCCATCTCGATGTCCTCGTCACTTGACAAAATCCTTGTGCCAAAAGCTTGTATACAGTGTAGAAATGTTTGACCATAGCACATAAAGTGGCCCTTGATTTCATTGTGCAACAATTAATGCTCTGTTGTAATGTGCCTTTCTTTCCTATCTCCACAGCATGCTGTTCAGGATCTTTGTTTGCATGTATGAGGTAACGAGTGCCCAAAGTACGGGAGGCCGGGTGAGTGCGCTGCTTTCCCTATGCTACTCTAAATTCTTTACTACACAGTTATGAACCCTCCCAGTTGTTTGTATTATGCAACCTCTTAAGCCTGAAAAGTAGATCCACGCAAGCTTGACATGTGGCCAACTTTGCACCAGACCTGCAGATGAACTGGCCTGCTGTTAAATCTCGGTTACCCGTTTATTGGTATCCACTACAGAGTGTAATTTGCTTTCTGACTTTGAGAACATTCAGACATGTAATTGCATTGATTTCGGTCCTCCATTGCGGGTTGAAGTATGCGAGTTGGCAATTGGCAGCCAGTTCTCTTTTGACGGTAGAGAAGGCCTGTTGGCATTGGTCTGTCCACTGGAAGGGTTGATCCTTTTTTAGCAGTTGTCGGAGAGGACACGTGAGTGAGGCGTATTGTGGGGGGTAGCGAGCGCAGTACCCTGCCATGCCCAGGAATGAGCGTAGTTTAGACGTGTCCTTCGGGTTGGGTAAGTTTGTGATCGCGCGGATTTTGTCTGGGACCGCCTTGATGCCCTGGTCCGAGAAAATGTGGCCTAAGAAGCATAAGGTGTGGGTATTGATTTCGCATTTTTGGCTGTTGAGTGTGAGTCCGGCATCTTGGAGGATGCGGCAGACTTGATGTAGGGCCATGTCGTGCTAGCCCTGGGTGACTCCAAATATGAGAATGTCGTCACTGTAATTGAATGCGTTGGTGACCAGGCTGATTAGTCTGTGGATTGTTTCTCGGAATATTTCGGCGGCGGATGAGATGCTGAAGTTTAGCCGTTTGTAGCGAAATAGGCCCTCGTGGGTCGTGAATGTAGTGATGGGTCTTGATGCAGGATCAATGGCAAGCTGATGGTATCCTTGGTTGAGATCCAACTTTGAGAATTTCGTGGCTTGATTGAGTCTGATTAGCATATCTTCGATGTTTGGGCCTGGATGCCTCTCCCGTTGAATGGCTGTATTGGGAATTCTCATGTCCACACAGAGGCGGAGGCGCCCGTCTGCTTTGGGGATGACTACAAGTGGGGACACCGACGGTGTGGACCCTGTCGCTCTCTCGATGATATCATTGTTTAGTAGTGTCTGCAGCTCATGGGTGACTTTCGCTTGCAGATGGAATCCAACCCGCCTGGGGTGTTGCGGTACTGGCCGTACTGTCGGGTCAATGTGTAGCTTGATGACGGTGTTCTTTAGCATGCCCACCCCTTCAAACAAGGCTGGGTAAATGGATTTTAGACTTGCAATGTCCAGCGCCTTGTGGTGGATGGCCTGTACGAGTTGGGGTGGGGGTGGTGTACCTTGAATTGCTTCTGATTCATCGTAGTGAATGTCGATGAGGCGCAGTGCGACAGCGGTTTTGTGGCTAAGCAGGCATCTTCCAGTTGCTGGACTGTGGATGACATGTATCATCGTCAGGGTTTTCTTACCCCTGGCGGTGAGGTTACATGCAAATTGTCCTTTGGAGGTCAGCGGTTGTGGCGCGCCCCACTGGAATATGTGGGCGTGTGATGGCTGCAGCGGGAACTTGTCTGCTAGTTGTTCGTATGTCAGGTGGCTCATGGCATTAACGGTTGCGCCGGTATCTACCAGGAATGCCGTGTCGATTCCCCCTAGGTGTACTGTCACCCGGGGTTCCTTGCTGTCATCTGAGGATTCCGAGATGAGGCGAACGTACTCTCTGCTATATCGGTCATATTCAGCGTATTGTGCTTGTTCAGTTGGGTGTTCTTCGGCGGGCGTGTTCTCGTATGGGTCTCTAGTGACACTTTCCCACTGGCGTTCTTCTTCAAGATTGGATCGCATATGATATATACATTCTTGGTTGGTGCAAGTTTCATCCCCTTGGTCTACTTGCAGGTTTTCTACCGCTCTGATGAATCCGGGGTTGATTGCGGGTCTGGGGTGGCAGGCTTGGTGTACTCCCGTTCGGGATATGGTCGTGGGTTGAAGGGTCTTGGCGCCTCGAATCTCCTTGCGGTTGTTTGTTGGCTGGGTGGCCGGTATGCGGGTAGCAGGGGTGTCTTTTCCCGGCACATGCTCTGAAAGTGGTTCTCTTGGCCACACCTCATGCACATTTGGCCTATTGCAGGGCATTGGCCCTTGTGTGGAAACTCAAACCTGCACCGGTAGCATTGTCTTTCTGGTGGTGTGCATCTCGCATTATTCCACTGGTCTTGTCTGTATGTATTGCTATGTTGGTGGCTTGCTTGGCTGGTGGTGATGGCTGCGATCGAGTCTATCTTCTTCGGGTTCTCAATGTGAGCATCTTAGATGTCCACCCTTTTGTACACCCTGGCCAGTTCAGCTATCTCTTTCAACGGGAGTGGTTTCTTCAATAGGTGTTTGCGGAATATCGATGACAGGCATCCTTCGATGACTCTCAGACGGATAGCTTTGTCGTCATTAAAGTTGGCGAAGTCGCAATATGTGATTTTCCTTCGTAGGCGCAATATGAATTGGCCCATCGTCTCCTGCGGTAGTTGGGTGCACTGATTGAAGCTGTAGCGCTCATAGGGCCTCATTACACGGAAGGCGGTGATCCAGGGTGCTATTAGCACCCTGGACCATGCCGGTAAATTACCGGCACTGCCTTGGCGGAAAGGGGATTTACCGCCCCATTCCAAGGTTGGTGGGGCGGTAAATCCCCCTTCCGCCATTGCCCTTCCCCATTCCCATTTCTGCCCCATAGGGCTCTATGGGAATGGGGAAGGCGCTAATTACGGCACCGCAATTTTGCGGTGCCGTAATTAGCTCCGAGGTCCCTTAGCGGGTTGGTTTTTAACGCCTGCAAAAAGCAGGCGTTAAAGCACCAACCCGCTAAGGGACCTCGTAGTAAGGCGGTAATGGTTAACGGTCACTGTTACCATTAACGGTGGCCGTTAACCATTACCGCCTTCCGTGTAATGAGGCCCATAGTCTCTATTTGGGATGACGACTAGGCAACTGTTGATGGCTTCGACAAGTTTTTGGTATGTTGTCCTTTCGGCTGCTGGAATGGTCTTCATGACGCTCTTTATGTCTTTCCCGACTAGATTTGTGAATATGTCTAGCTTGTTTGGGGCGTCTTGGTTGCCTACTGCCCTCATGAATTCTTCGAACTCGTCCATCCATTCTTGACATCTTGCCACCGGGTTCTCTTGAGGTTCTAGTGAGAATGGGTTTGGGCGGTGTAGGAAGGAGACTGGGTTGGTGGGCGTCACACCAGGAATGGCGGGCGCTGTGATGTCTGCTGCTGCGCTCCCAGACTATGACATGATCACTGATGCTCGTTTTCATGTTGCTTGTAGGTGACGCCAACTTCCTATGATGCCTTGCTTTCAAGTGGTTTTGGCGCTGGTGTGTGCTTATGACTGTTCACTTTCAAGTATTTTGTGTTTTGTTGTAGTGTGTGCGTGTGATTCCTCGCTTTCAAGTGGATTGGCACTGGTGTGTCTATGACTCCTCGCTTTCAAGTAGCCTGACACTGGTGAGTGCCTATGACTCCTCGCTTTCAAGTGGCCTGGCACTGGTTTGTGCCTGTGACTCCTCGCTTTAAAGTCGCCTGGCACTGGCGTGTGCCTACGATTCCTCGCTTTCAAGTGGCTTGTGGCTGGCACTGGCGTGTGTCTATGATTCCTCGCTTTCAAGTGGCATATGGCTGGCACTGGCGTATGCCTATGATTCCTCGCTTTCAAGGGGCTTATGGCTGGCACTGGCGTGTGCCTATGATTCCTCACTTTCAAGTGGCTTATATTAGCCTCTGGCGTGCCTTTATCTCCCTCCCATGGAGCGTATGATGTGTGGGCGATTGTTTTCCCCTTCCTTCGTTCTGTACCTGCGTGTGCACGCAGCACTTCCGGTTCTCCTGGGGCGGCGTTGCTCGGAGACTCGCTGGGGGCTCCTCCTTGCCTCCGGCGTTGTCGCATGTCCTCTGTCCTTTTTCCACCGCCGGCGTGCTGGCCTTCACTCCGGCGCTGGTGTGTTACAGTTGGCGCTGGGTTTCCCTCCTGCTCCGCTGTTCACCTCCGTCTGCTGGATCTCCCCACCAGCCTTGGCGCGGCACTGCTGGGTCCCTCTGCGACTCCGCAGCTCTGCGCACGTCCACTCTCCCTTTCACTGCTGTCTGCTCGTGTCGCCGGATCCTCCTCACCAGCATTAATCCACTGCACTGCTGTTGTCGCCAGGTCCCTCCGTGACTCCGGCTGCTCGCTCAGGTGTGGGGTCCGTCTGAGCTCATCGCCAGTTGTTACGGTCCAGGGTGAGCCCTGAATAAACCACAGACACTCTGTACGACTTCTCACAACCGTTATTCAACTCTAACTTCCCTTTCCTTCCCGCCTCCCGTCCTCCCGCCCGCCCCTCCTCCCTCTTGCTTTCATTTTCACTTAAAGAGCCCCATGTCCTTTTCCCTCCGTAACAGTGTCCTTATTAGGCTCAAGACAAACACTATCTGTGAAATCACGATTCTGGTCTTTTTGCCGTGAAATTCAGAGAAGCGCTCCATTGAAATACATTGGATGCCATGAAAGATTTGCAGGGTCCTTGCTGGAAAATGAAATGTGTTTGTAGTGAAAAACGAGTCCTATTATTTCCATCTTAAGACCCATCCAAAGGGGGAAGAAGGGCAGTGGATGTGTGAACCTTGATTCTGGTTACTGATTTCTTTAGCTGGAGGTGTCAAGTTATTAAATCAGAGGGACTATGAACAAATTATCAAGTCTTCGTAAATCATGCTATGGAAGTTAAAAAAAATTAGATTGAAATTATAAATTAGCGGACATAGACCTCATGGGACGTTATTTGGGCGTTTCTAGGGGGTCACTGCGACACCTGAGGTCTCCATTGCTACTCCTGTGGTCGCCTTTGCTACTCCTAAAAAAATGAAAACCGTTTTTTGTTTTTTTTAAATTGAAGCTCATGGGCTGTTGCCAGCGCCATGTGGCTCTGTTTCTGGAGTGGCTGGCTTTCTTGTTCAGGCCTCTTAAAAAAAAAAACAGGGGGTTCCACAAGCGTAACACTTTGAGCAGTGACCCGAAACAAGAAAACAATAGAATAATCAATCATTTGTTTTTCTGGAATTCTATACAATAATTGCTAGACTAATTAAAGGTGTATTTCAGGCAGACTTCAGGCGGTGAGTCAATGATTTAGTCTGTTCTAAAACACATCAAATTCACAACGCAGACAAAAACCTCCAAAAAATATTTAGAGTAGAATAAGCATCCATTACGGACTATGTATTATGTTTTTCGCAAGTTGCAGTTATAACATGTAATTTTCTGCCGTTGTCTCTGTTACGATCATCACAAGACATTCCATCTCGATGTCCTCGTCACTTGACAAAATCCTTGTGCCAAAAGCTTGTATACAGTGTAGAAATGTTTGACCATAGCACATAAAGTGGCCCTTGATTTATTGTGCAACAATTAATGCTCTGTTGTAATGTGCCTTTCTTTCCTATCTCCACAGCATGCTGTTCAGGATGTTTGTTTGCATGTATGAGGTAACGAGTGCCCAAAGTACGGGAGGCCGGGTGAGTGCGCTGCTTTCCCTATGCTACTCTAAATTCTTTACTACACAGTTATGAACCCTCCCAGTTGTTTGTATTATGCAACCTCTTAAGCCTGAAAAGTAGATCCACGCAAGCTTGACATGTGGCCAACTTTGCACCAGACCTGCAGATGAACTGGCCTGCTGTTAAATCTCAGTTACCCGTTTATTGGTATCCACTACAGAGTGTAATTTGCTTTCTGACTTTGAGAACATTCAGACATGTAATTGCATTGATTTCGGTCCTCCATTGCGGGTTGAAGTATGCGAGTTGGCAATTGGCAGCCAGTTCTCTTTTGACGGTAGAGAAGGCCTGTTGGCATTGGTCTGTCCACTGGAAGGGTTGATCCTTTTTTAGCAGTTGTCGGAGAGGACACGTGAATGAGGCGTATTGTGGGGGGTAGCGAGCGCAGTACCCTGCCATGCCCAGGAATGAGCGTAGTTTAGACGTGTCCTTCGGGTTGGGTAAGTTTGTGATCGCGCGGATTTTGTCTGGTACCGCCTTGATGCCCTGGTCCGAGAAAATGTGGCCTAAGAAGCATAAGGTGTGGGTATTGATTTCGCATTTTTGGCTGTTGAGTGTGAGTCCGGCATCTTGGAGGATGCGGCAGACTTGATGTAGGGCCATGTCGTGCTAGCCCTGGGTGACTCCAAATATGAGAATGTCGTCACTGTAATTGAATGCGTTGGTGACCAGGCTGATTAGTCTGTGGATTGTTTCTCGGAATATTTTGGCGGCGGATGAGATGCTGAAGTTTAGCCGTTTGTAGCGAAATAGGCCCTCGTGGGTCGTGAATGTAGTGATGGGTCTTGATGCAGGATCGATGGCAAGCTGATGGTATCCTTGGTTGAGATCCAACTTTGAGAATTTCGTGGCTTGATTGAGTCTGATTAGCATATCTTCAATGATTGGGCCTGGATGCCTCTCCCATTGAATGGCTGTATTGGGAATTCTCATGTCCACACAGAGGCGGAGGCGCCCGTCTGCTTTGGGGATGACTACAAGTGGGGACACCGACGGTGTGGACCCTGTCGCTCTCTCGATGATATCATTGTTTAGTAGTGTCTGCAGCTCATGGGTGACTTTCGCTTGCAGATGGAATCCAACCCGCCTGGGGTGTTGCGGTACTGGCCGTACTGTCGGGTCAATGTGTAGCTTGATGACGGTGTTCTTTAGCATGCCCACCCCTTCAAACAAGGCTGGGTAAATGGATTTTAGACTTGCAATGTCCAGAGCCTTGTGGTGGATGGCCTGTACGAGTTGGGGTGGGGGTGGTGTACCTTGAATTGCTTCTGATTCATCGTAGTGAATGTCGATGAGGAGCAGTGCGACAGCGGTTTTGTGGCTAAGCAGGCATCTTCCAGTTGCTGGACTGTGGATGACATGTATCATCGTCAGGGTTTTCTTACCCCTGGCGGTGAGGTTACATGCAAATTGTCCTTTGGAGGTCAGCGGTTGTGGCGCGCCCCACTGGAATATGTGGGCGTGTGATGGCTGCAGCGGGAACTTGTCTGCTAGTTGTTCGTATGTCAGGTGGCTCATGGCATTAACGATTGCGCCGGTATCTACCAGGAATGCTGTGTCGATTCCCCCTAGGTGTACTGTCACCCGGGGTTCCTTGCTGTCATCTGAGGATTCCGAGATGAGGCGAACGTACTCTCTGCTATATCGGTCATATTCAGCGTATTGTGCTTGTTCAGTTGGGTGTTCTTCGGCGGGCGTGTTCTCGTATGGGTCTCTAGTGACACTTTCCCACTGGCGTTCTTCTTCAGGATTGGATCGCATATGATATATACATTCTTGGTTGGTGTAAGTTTCATCCCCTTGGTCTACTTGCAGGTTTTCTACCGCTCTGATGAATCCGGGGTTGATTGCGGGTCTGGGGTTGGTGGCAGGCTTGGTGTACTCCCGTTCGGGATATGGTCGTGGGTTGAAGGGTCTTGGCGCCTCGAATCTCCTTGCGGTTGTTTGTTGGCTTGGTGGCCGGTATGCGGGTAGCAGGGGTGTCTTTTCCCGGCACATGCTCTGAAAGTGGTTCTCTTGGCCACGCCTCATGCACATTTGGCCTATTGCAGGGCATTGGCCCTTGTGTGGAAACTCAAACCTGCACCGGTAGCATTGTCTTTCTGGTGGTGTGCATCTCCCATTATTCCACTGGTCTTGTCTGTATGTATTGCTATGTTGGTGGCTTGCTTGGCTGGTGGTGACGGCTGCGATCGAGTCTATCTTCTTCGGGTTCTCAATGTGAGCATCTTAGATGTCCACCCTTTTGTACAACCTGGCCAGTTCAGCTATCTCTTTCAACGGGAGTGGTTTCTTCAATAGGTGTTTGCGGAATATCGATGACAGGCATCCTTCGATGACTCTCAGACGGATAGCTTTGTCGTCATTAAAGTTGGCGAAGTCGCAATATGTGATTTTCCTTCGTAGGCGCAATATGAATTGGCCCATCGTCTCCTGCGGTAGTTGGGTGCACTGATTGAAGCTGTAGCGCTCATAGTCTCTATTTGGGATGACGACTAGGCAACTGTTGATGGCTTCGACAAGTTTTTGGTATGTTGTCCTTTCGGCTGCTGGAATGGTCTTCATGACGCTCTTTATGTCTTTCCCGACTAGATTTGTGAATATGTCTAGCTTGTTTGGGGCGTCTTGGTTGCCTACTGCCCTCATGAATTCTTCAAACTCGTCCATCCATTCTTGACATCTTGCCACCGGGTTCTCTTGAGGTTCTAGTGAGAATGGGTTTGGGCGGCGTAGGAAGGAGACTGGGTTGGTGGGCGTCACACCAGGAATGGCGGGCGCTGTGATGCCTACTGCTGCGCTCCCAGACTATGACATGATCACTGATGCTCGTTTTCATGTTGCTTGTAGGTGACGCCAACTTCCTATGATGCCTTGCTTTCAAGTGGTTTTGGCGCTGGTGTGTGCTTATGACTGTTCACTTCCAAGTATTTTGTGTTTTGTTGTAGTGTGTGCGTGTGATTCCTCGCTTTCAAGTGGATTGGCACTGGTGTGTCTATGACTCCTTGCTTTCAAGTAGCCTGACACTGGTGAGTGCCTATGACTCCTCGCTTTCAAGTGGCCTGGCACTGGTTTGTGCCTGTGACTCCTCGCTTTAAAGTGGCCTGGCACTGGCGTGTGCCTACGATTCCTCGCTTTCAAGTGGCTTGTGGCTGGCACTGGCGTGTGTCTATGATTCCTCGCTTTCAAGTGGCATATGGCTGGCACTGGCGTATGCCTATGATTCCTCGCTTTCAAGGGGCTTATGGCTGGCACTGGCGTGTGCCTATGATTCCTCACTTTCAAGTGGCTTATATTAGTCTCTGGCGTGCCTTTATCTCCCTCCCCTGGAGCGTATGATGTGTGGGCAATTGTTTTCCCCTTCCTTCGTTCTGTACCTGCGTGTGCACGCAGCACTTCCGGTTCTCCTGGGGCGGCGTTGCTCGGAGACTCGCTGGGGGCTCCTCCTTGCCTCCGGCGTTGTCGCATGCCCTCTGTCCTTTTTCCACCGCCAGCGTGCTGGCCTTCACTCCGGCGCTGGTGTGTCACAGTTGGCGCTGGGTTTCCCTCCTGCTCCGCTGTTCACCTCCGTCTGCTGGATCTCCCCACCAGCCTTGGGCGGCACTGCTGGGTCCCTCTGCGACTCCGCAGCTCTGCGCACGTCCACTCTCCCTTTCACTGCTGTCTGCTCGTGTCGCCGGATCCTCCTCACCAGCATTAATCCACTGCACTGCTGTTGTCGCCAGGTCCTCCGTGACTCCGGCTGCTCGCTGAGGTGTGGGGTCCGTCTGAGCTCATCGCCAGTTGTTACGGGCCAGGGTGAGCCCTGAATAAACCACAGACACTCTGTACGTCTTCTCACAACCTTTATTCAACTCTAACTAACTTCCCTTTCCTTCCCGCCTCCCGTCCTCCCGCCCGCCCCTCCTCCCTCTTGCTTTCATTTTCACTTAAAGAGCCCCATGTCCTTTTCCCTCTGTAACAGTGTCCTTATTAGGCTCAAGACAAACACTATCTGTGAAATCACGATTCTGGTCTTTTTGCCGTGAAATTCAGAGAAGCGCTCCATTGAAATACATTGGATGCCATGAAAGATTTGCAGGGTCCTTGCTGGAAAATGAAATGTGTTTGTAGTGAAAAACGAGTCCTATTATTTCCATCTTAAGACCCATCCAAAGGGGGAAGAGGGGCAGTGGATGTGTGAACCTTGATTCTGGTTACTGATTTCTTTAGCTGGAAGTGTCAAGTTATTAAATCAGAGGGACTATGAACAAATTATCAAGTCTTCGTAAATATTGCTATGGAAGTTAAAATAAATTATATTGAAATTATAAATTAGCGGACATAGACCTCATGGGACGTCATTTGGGCGTTTCCAGGGGGTCACTGCGACCCCTGAGGTCTCCATTGCTACTCCTGTGGTCGCCTTTGCTACTCCTAAAAAAATGAAAACCGTTTTTTTTAAATTGAAGCTCATGGGCTGTTGCCAGCGCCATGTGGCTCTGTTTCTGGAGTGGCTGGCTTTCTTGTTCAGGCCTCTTAAAAAAAAAAACAGGGGGTTCCACAAGCGTAACACTTTGAGCAGTGACCCGAAACAAGAAAAAAATAGAATAATCAATCATTTGTTTTTCTGGAATGCTATACAATAATTGCTAGACTCATTAAAGGTGTATTTCAGGCAGACTTCAGGCGGTGAGTCAATGATTTAGTCTGTTCTTAAACACATCAAATTCACAACGCAGACAAAAACCTCCAAAAAATATTTAGAGTAGAATAAGCATCCATTACGGACTATGTATTATGTTTTTCGCAAGTTGCAGTTATAACATGTCATTTTCTGCCGTTGTCTCTGTTACGATCATCACAAGACATTCCATCTCGATGTCCTCGTCACTTGACAAAATCCTTGTGCCAAAAGCTTGTATACAGTGTAGAAATGTTTGACCATAGCACATAAAGTGGCCCTTGATTTCATTGTGCAACAATTAATGCTCTGTTGTAATGTGCCTTTCTTTCCTATCTCCACAGCATGCTGTTCAGGATGTTTGTTTGCATGTATGAGGTAACGAGTGCCCAAAGTACGGGAGGCCGGGTGAGTGCACTGCTTTCCCTATGCTACTCTAAATTCTTTAATACACAGTTATGAACCCTCCCAGTTGTTTGTATTATGCAACCTCTTAAGCCTGAAAAGTAGATCCACGCAAGCTTGACATGTGGCCAACTTTGCACCAGACCTGCAGATGAACTGGCCTGCTGTTAAATCTCAGTTACCCGTTTATTGGTATCCACTACAGAGTGTAATTTGCTTTCTGACTTTGAGAACATTCAGACATGTAATTGCATTTGACTATAGCCGGGAACATAGATATAGCCGATAAGATAGCTTGGTAGGTTGAGCACTCGCTGCTATGATGTGTGTGTGATCTACAGATTGCAGGTTCGAATCCAGGCAAGGCTAACTCAGTCTTTCATCCTTTCGAGGTTGATAAATGAGTACCAACACAGATTGGGTGATCTTGTATATATATTTGTTCTACATAAAGCGCTTAAGCGTAAATACTATATAATAATACATCATTATCGTTTGGTCTTGGACGTCTTCTTGCATTCACAGTAATTTGGTAATAAGGGCCTATACACACTGATATTAATGATACATATGATGATCCATTCCTGTATGAAATGCATATCTCATTACAGTGATATATTAACCATATTTGTCATAATGTACTTAGGAACAATACTATGTGATGCCACTTCCTGTTTTGTGAAGTGGTGAAAGGTTGTGTCCCATCACTTCCTGTGACGTCATTTCGGGGTGGGGTCAAATGACATTACTTTATGTGATGTCAGAGGTCAAGGGTCGTGTGATGCCACTTCCTGTTTTGTCAAGTGGTGAAAGGTTGTGTCCCATCACTTCCTGTGATGTCATTTCGGGGTGGGTTCAAATGACATCACTTCATGTGATGTCAGAGGTCAAGGGTCGTGTGATGTTACGTTCGCTACCACAGAGATTTTGGCGTCCCTGATAGACCTACGAAAATGAAGCTTACTTTGTGCACAAACAAGGATGGACCTTCTTAGACATAGAAAATGAATAGAAAGAAACACAGTGATCCTCCACCATCCGGTCACCTGCATGCTGATTTGGCTCCATTTCCACCTGCACCGCCACCTCTCCTGCATTCTCCTTCATCCTTTCCCCCTCTACCACTCCTGTATTCTTCTACTGCTTTTCCTTCTCCACCACCCTCAAGTTTGGGAAACAGCACACGTTAGTAGGACAACGCCTTATACCCACATATGCCCCATACTAATTTCACTTTGCTGGCTCTTTTTTTCTTTATCCCCTCACCCTACCATTTTTTTCAACCAAAATAAAACAACAAATGTTTCCCAAAGAAAAGGTTTACCTAACAAAAACACCCCAAAAAATTGGATTCCGAAAATAAAATGCCACCCCGAACCAAAACTTGCACCTGAAAATAAGAAAAAAAAATAAGGCTTTCCTACAAAAATAACATAGATTTAACAGAAGGCATAATCCTCCTTCCTTCCTGCCTTACAAGAAAACAAACGGCTGCCTAATCTACTTCTCTTTCGTTCCACTGTGGTGTGAATCAGCATACCTGCGAATCTTCGTGCAACATCACAAACTCAGCTGAATCCTCGTATGATCTCTGAATGCAGCTGTGAATTCCTCACCTGAAAAGTTCAGGGCTCTGATTAGGCTCCAGTGGATTAACCCAAATCTGACAGCTGAGACTGTAGATATTTGCAGATGGGTTTTTGGTAGATTCATCAAAGCTTACAACTACCACCACATCCCTCCGGTGTGGGAATCCCTGTGACATGGATCACCTCAAGGCACTACCATACATGCTTCTCTTGAAAATTATTTCTCAACTTTCTCCCAACTTCCTCACCTGACTAAGTAACAAGGTGGGTAGGCCAAAATAAAAAGTCTGGATGGATAGCTCACAAGTAAAGCGTCCGTCTCTGAAATGTGGGCAGCCTGAATTGGTCAAGTTTGAATCCTGTGGCCGGGCAACTTAATCTCTTATCCTTCCGAAGTTGATCAATCAAGTATCATTAAAATATGGGGTAAGACCAACACCTGGAGGTGTGTCTGGCATGAAATGATACGTGAGAAAACAGATTGCTATGCAATTATTGTTAATGATCAACCAGGCCTGCTCTACCAATGAATTTACCTCTTACGTCTCCTCAAAATAATCCCAAAACTGAGGCACTGTGATTACCCTCCTAGCCCTTCCCCTCCTCCTTCTGTCCGCCACCACTTGCTGCTCTACGTGTTCTTCTGTCATTCTCTCCCACTACCCATATGAGCTGCTGCCAATCATCTGGGTTGCCAATCCATCATGTGCTTCTGTTGACCCTGTCACTGCAGCAAAAACCGTCAAGGAACTGGCAACCCTAACATGCTCTTACCTCTCCCTTCTCTTCAACCTTTCCCTTGCATCTGAAATCTTCCATTCCTGCTACGCAATTGCTTCTGTCCTACCTATCCTTAAAACATCCTTCACTGACACTAATAATTCTGCCCAGCTAACATCCTGTTCCCTTTTCCCCACATCACTTCAAACCCTTCAGACATGTAGTGTTCATTTGAATTATTGTTTTACCTAAAGACTTACAACCTCTGTGATTCCCCCCCTCCCCATCTGGATCCACAGCAGGAACTCTATGCAAACTGCACTCACTCATGTCTCCAACTTCTCGCCACCGCCAACAACTCACAACTCTCCTAAATTCTCATTCTCCTCCATCAAGCGGCCTCCCTTTATATTACCATCCGCAATTGTAGCCTAGTCAGGATTGCCTAATGTCTGTCTGATCAGTGCATTCGATCCTCCCCCACCTCCCTCCAGATCCCAAGGCTTGCACTTTTGGGGTTCTCTTTAACAGCGAGACAAAGCTGCTTTAGCTTCACTGCCAAAGCAGCAATTATAAACCTTCTGAATATTAGCAAGATGTGGCCCCACCTCATCTACCACTTCTCTAAAACCCTTGATCTTTCCTTTGTCCTCAGCCATCTTGACCATTGCTCTGACCTCCTTCTGTGCTGTCCTCACTACTTCTTCCTGAACCATTGAAAGAATCCTCAACTTTTGCAACTAACACACTGTACAACCGCCCCTCTTTTCCTAACGTATCCACTGACTTCATATGGGATGGCTCACTATGCAGCATAGATCCGGCTTCAAAATCATCCTCCTGGTATTTAAGTCTATGCATGAAATACCCCCACTTTCAAAGTGACACATTTACTCCTTCACCCTCCTTGCACACAACTACTAGGACTTCCTTTCTCCGTAGGTCAAAAACATAACACTCTCCTGGTCTTCAAACCTGCCTTCTCATCTTTCCTTCTGTGCAGGGAAGGAACACTAGAAACCTGCAGCAGAGTTATCTCTCCTCCCCAGCACCCAATGTCTACCCTGCATTGCACTCCTATTTTGTACACCTGCACATACATGTACTGGAAGAACATAATATCAGTATCTATATAACAATATTTTAAGTCCCCATTTAATGTTCCAAAGCATATGTTCCCCCTTCACCCCTGGGCTATCATCTCTTACACAAAATTCACTTTCTCCTTTTGTAAAACACCCTTCAAGGGATTGTTCTGATCACGGTTACTGTTCTTTTACAAAGCATCTGATAGAAACTTTCACCCAACTGCTCAATAAATGCAACATAAAAAGATTGCCCGTCTTCCCCTCAGCCCATGATTGTGTCAAATCCACCTTCTATAGCAACCTCATCTCATCTCTACCCTCTCACCACCACATGCTCTCTTCTACACTCATAGCAATGCTGATTACTTCTCATGCAAGCTCCACCCCTCCTCTCTCAGCAAATGGCTTTACTATTTACTTCGCCTGCAAAGTCAGTGACAGCCTGACTACATGCTTGAATCTATCTCCTCCCTCTTGTTATTTTACACCCCTACAGCACCAACTGCTTCTGTCCTCCAGTCCCGAACACCACCTGCTCCTGAGGAAGTACCTTCCATTCCCAGAGCAGTCAAACTATCCTGCGATTCTGTGTACACGTTTTCATCACAGATATTCGAAGACCTTTGCAAGTTCCTATGTCTTCACTCTTGTCAACATCTCTATTGGAGCCAGGCTCTTCCCTCCCTGCTACAATTGTACTGTCCTTCCTATTCTGAAAAGCCCCTATGCTGACTCCAACATGACTGCAACAACCCTAGCCTATCTGTTTTCTCCTGCACTGCCCAAAATCCTGGTTTGAGTAGTATTCAATAGAATCACCAACTTTGGAGATCAAGGACTTACGCAACCCCCTTAAATCATGTTTTCAAAGCAAATAGTTTAGAGTTACAACAGTAACACATGTCTCCACCTTTCCTCTGTTGTAATCACAAGCCATGACTGACCTTCATTCGAATCCTCTTTGATCTATTAGCAGACTTTAACACGATTGACCAATATTACCTCTTCCTCAAAAATAGGCATCCAAGACCTGCCTATCAAGCCAATATTTCTCCATCTCGTTGAATTCTGGCACTCTACTCATACCTCTGTGCTAGTAGGAATAACCCAAGCATCTGCCCTTGGAACTCTCTCATTATCCCTAAATCCTCCTCACTTAGCAGATATATGTCCTTTCTCCCATAACCTATTTGTAAGCTGGGATGATAGCTCCAGCACAACATGCTTGCCTGGGGAACAACACAATTCTAGGCTCCATGGGATTGTGCCCTAGATGGGGTGACTCAGCCCTCATCCCCATGAGGCTGATAATTAAGTAGCAGGAGTGGATAATAAAAATGACACCAATTATTACAGTGCTAAGAATTATTATAATAAATTCTGTTCAGAAAACAACAACATCTTCCAATCCTTTCTCTTCATCGCCTCTGATCTATCATCCTGCATTTCTGACTGTCTCCTGGCTGTCTCTCTGCCATTCACCCCTGGATGTCTTTTCTATGTCCATGCTTAACTCCTCCAAAACTGAAGTAATGTACCCCACTGCATTGACTACAGAGCGCATCTTTTTTATCCAAGGATTCCTTTATACCCGATCATTGAATACCTTGCATGAGGCTTGCAACCTGGGATCTTCTTTGACAGTGTCATCAAGGCTGAACATTTATCGCCCCAACTCTTTAGAAAATAATTCTATTCATGGTAAGTCACAACTTTCAGTTCTTCCTAGACACAAACTTGGAAGCATGACATCATTCTCACAACACTATCAATGTATATGTTGTCCTCGCAACAAAAGAAAATTCCGGAATGGACTAAATATATCTTTGGCGTCCTGGCTACAGCTGATGTAACAATTGATGTCCTCATTATGAATCCGGACAGAGCCAAGGCTAAGGTTTATATGATGGACTGGATTGAAACAAGAGCATTGTGTCTTACATATAAGCATTTTGACAGCTGCTGGTTTGGTGTTAAAAAGTATAGAGACACAGAAACGTACTTGTATAAGGCACCCTCACCCATGGTCAGAAGTGCGATATTGTGATTACGCATGAAGTTGTGGCCCACACGAGATGTGTTGGCAGATCGGAGAATTATCAAACATGAAGATAATTATTGCCGTTATTGCTCTAAATTGTTGGTAAAAGAGACATTAGAACATGTGATTGTGGAGTGTACAGCTCTTATGGCGCTAAGAAAGAAATACTTTGCTAAACATCTAGAATTTATTGGAAATATGATCCCAGAAAATAGATGGAAGATGATTCTATCAACTCCCGTAATGAGTATTCCCATTGCCACATCAAATTTTCTTAGTGCCTTGAATTTGAATGAGTAAGAGGAAACAGTTATTGCCTTTGTCTGCCCTCTGAATCAGGGAGTCCTATACAGGAAATTTAACTATTTCAGAGAAATGGAGTATAAACTTCCACATCCATTGTATCCCTTCCCATTATGAGATAGGGGCCATCAAGTTGGTATTCTGATAAAACATGAATTATGCATTATAGCATTCAAATATACATGTATATGTTCAAGTGACACCTAACTTGATCTTGACTTGAATTCATCCTTGTTGGTTGATCTGATGGCAGGATACAAGGAAACATGGATGACGTTTCTGTTTTGATTTGTATAGCTGTGATTTTATTACTATTGTGTTATGATGTAATTGATGAATTTTAACTTGATTGATTTTAAGTTTTGTAATGAATAATTGAAAAGTTGAGTAACATCAGCTAAATCAATAAAACATTTATTTTTTAAACTTGGAAACATGAACGTTTTTATTATAGTTCCCACTGATGCAATACAACCCATTAATCATATACAATGTAAGCTCGCTCCCTCCATCATAATCAAGCCAGCCTAAACCCATTACAACCCTCAGGGGAAAGCTAAAGATCTTTAACATGGAAGATCTCCCGCCAGCGATCTGAAAGTGGACAATTTAGCATTTCCCAATGGCATTGTTGCTTTGGTTGATCCCTTCAGAAATATATATTCAAGGGAACGTTGAAGAAGCCAGCATTGCTCACATGGAAGCTCAAACACCACATGCATTGGTATGTTACCCCGAGGAAAATGAGTATTGAATTCAGAATCAGTCCACGTTCTGCAGAGCTCCTTGCATAGTAGCACTGCGCTCTTCATGAGTCCAGGGGAAGGACTTAAAATTTCACTGGTCAGGAATAGAGATCACATTTGAGAATCCAGCTCAGTTAAAGGGATTTTGGTAAGCATTGATCTGTAGTCGTAGGTAGCTGGTTTTACCACAGGCAGTGAGGTCTATGTCACAATAGCAGGGCATTGTCAAAAAATACTGAGGATTGACAAAGAGAGGTCAAAAAAGTGTTCTACGTTGATTTAAACTTCCAGCCCTGAAGCACCTAGAGGAAATCTGAGAAATTAGTTCAGTGGGACAGGAGCCAGAGAAGTATGCCTAAAAGGCTTGAAAGGCCTAGCCTGGGCTTACTAGTGAACAGACCCGCACAAACACACACTCACATTTTTATAGTTCTTCCTATTCCGTACCCATCGCAGTACGTTTTCCCTCATCTCTCCTACTCTCCTACTCTCCTCCTTGCCCATGCACAGGGTGCTCCGGTAGGCCAAAGACACCCACATGTGACCAGAAGTACTTACTTGGATGTCCTTCCCAGGGCAGATTTGCCCTTGCACCAGGCCAAGAGCCAAATACAAAGGGTAGCTCCTTTGGGCAGCTCCATTGCCTGTTTGCACCTGTTTGTACTGGACGCCTGACAAATCATCCTGCTTGTTCAACCAGGTAAGGTGGTAAGAGTTGGGAGCCCAGCCATCACTTGGCCACAGAAACCCTGCCACTATTACTTCACTACCACTCAATTCTATCATTGTGTTGAACCGTGCTTTGTGCCTTAGTTAGCCGTGTCTTAAATCTTGCTGCGTCCAGAATCTTCATATTGATTCATCTCCTGCTGCGCTCAGAGATTTGGCCACTATTCTGAAGGTTAAACAGTGTATTGCACTTAGGAGATTTGCGGACGCTAGCTAATATATTGCACTTGGAAGAAATGGCAAGACTGGTCAGTGTACTGCACTTGGAAGAATTGTCAAGGCTAACCAATGCATAACACTTAGAATAATTGTGAAGGCCAGCCAATATATTGCACTTAGAAGATTTGTGAAGGCTAATGAATGTATTGCACTTAGAAGAATTTTCAAGGGTAGACAACATAATACATTTAGAAGAATTGTGAGGCTTAGCCAAAGCACTGCACTTAGAAGAATCTCAGAGGGTAGCCAATGCATTGCACATAGAAGAATTTAGAAGTTTAGCGAACAAATCACACTTCAAAGAATTATGAATGTTAGCCTATGTGCTGCACTTAGATGAACCACAAAGGGTGGGCAAGGTATTGAACTTAGATGAATTGTGAGGGTTAGCTGATGCATTACACTCAGAAGAATTTCGAGGGTAACATCTATTACACTTTGAAGAACTTTCAGGATTAGCCAACGTATTGCTCGTAGAAGAACACTGATAGTAGCCAATGCACTAATCCCCCCTGCTGCTATCCAGCATACCTCCCAAGTATCACACACGCCATATGGGCCAGCCAAACCACAAACGAAGCACATGAGCACACCCCCAACATAGACACTGTTAAAGTATGCATTTTCAGCACATAAAGATCTGTTTGGAGTCGTATCTGAACCACGTTAATGCAGTTTGCATCCTGAATGCTCATCAGTCAATGGCAATACCCTTATTAACTCCAGGACTTGTTTATACTACAACTACTTAAAAGTCCCGTTCAGAGAAACCGATAGATAGAGTGATAAACATATAACCTGAATGGTACTTACATCACAGCACTAATATTCACTTTAAGAAACACTCTAATGAGTTTTTCTCTTGTTGTTGCTTTATTCTTAGAGTGCTAGTGACATACTTTGATGTCTGCAGCACCAAAGAAGGACGATACGACCCAGTACAGACTATGTGCGGAAGAACACGCACATCCACCACCCAGTCGCATGATGAAGGATTCTAATTCTTAAGAATACGGAGTGTCTGATGACACTCAAGTAAGTTCTTAATAAGCTATCCCGATTAGAACAAATGTTAGTATCCCTGTAAAAGTGTACAAAATCAGTCAGTGGATTAAACGTAAGATGCCCGGGGTGCAGAAGTATTCATACCCTATATAAGGATGAGCTAGACTACAACTAGGCTTAAGAAATGTATTTAACAGTCATAGATATGACAAACTAGCCTAGCAGTTTAATTTACAAGTACCGACTGAATAGATCAACTATAGGTTAGCACCTTGATCTAACTATAACATTAGATAAATATGCTAGACAGTAGCACAACAGTTGCAGACTTCCAACGTGTGGGAGTATCAAGTGGATACTGATATGTATATATTGCTTCGACAGATTGATGTCTACCTAGAAGACACATCTAATTAACCGAAGATTGGCCGATTAAGTAATATTCTTACGGTAAACCAATAAGCTGGAGATTAGAACTCCGTTTAGATGGTTGTTGTAAGGACAGCATTATTGATAGCTGTACCGTCTGTGTTGTTTTCCCTAGAGGTCGAGAAGATCTTTAAGCCTTGGAACCTTTCAAGATCAGAAATAACGTTTCAACCTTTTATCTGCTGTGTCAAGTTTCCCCTGAAGAAGTTCTTGTTAAAATCAGAATTATTATGATAGAACGAAACATGTCGGTTATGAGAACTCTGTAAAATAAACAGCGTATAGAACTATTGCAAACCAGCAATATTAGAACCTAGCTGGACTAACCAGTAGGATTCATGAAATAAGTTCAATCAATGATGTTTGCGATCTACCCTTGAAATAAGGGAGTTGTTTATATATACCTCACTGCAGTATTTAAGATTTTTTTTTATAAACATAAAACTGAAATTGTGAGATTTTGTAAAACATTTAATTTAACCATATGAAAGTTAGATTTGCACTTTATATCACTGTGCTACATTAATAACGAAGATCAATTCACTGCATTTCTACTTTTCTTAGATTTGTTTTAAGTAATTGTTGTATGTCTTTTTAACAAAATATTGTCTTAATGACCTTATAAAATTGTGTTATTTTAATAAGTGTTTTTGTATGCACTCTAGAGATTGTGGCTTAAGATTATTTTGACAAGTAGGTATCACAACACACAGGCTTATGACATTCCTTTAGTTGAGAAACATACATAAGTTACCTAATGGGGATGAATCGTTTAGCCTTTAAACTAACCCCATAGTCTTCACTTGTGAAATGTCACACACCCAACATAATAAACATCTGCATACAACAAACAATCCCAGGCACTGGGCCTTACCCCTCCAGATACATCAAGCCAGTGGACACAAACTAAACTCACGTGGAAAGCTGATACGCACAGATGCTATTTTCTCCTGGATCTGCAAGCATCAACAGAAGAGCAGAACCTATGTTCTATCCCTCTTCCCTCACTAACCCAACCCACCCTCCATACTATTGCTAAAAATGCACGATGTAAGACAACTTAACACAACATAACAACATAATATAACGTTCCCTGGATATAAATGAAAAAACCTGGGATCTTGCTTGAGTTGACAAATTTGTGGAGGAGGGACCTACCATGGCAACAGATACTAAAGATGCTTGGGAGTCTCACTCTTGTCAGCAGTAGTACGACCTAGACATTTCGACTGATTTTGACCATGTGACACTCACATGGACATCCAAGAGCTAGTAACCAGGCTTCCCCGCACCTCCTGCAACAACATCAAACACTGAGACCCTCAACTGAGCCAGAACCTGTTCCACAAGAACTGGTTTATCTGGAATGGCTGAATGGGTCCAGATCATGTCAAGGCCACAGGAAATGGAATGGTGGCAGGAAAACAAGAAAAACGTTATTCCTATTAAGAGGAGGTTCTGTCAAGCATCCAGCATACCCATGAGAAAATGGGCAGATAATGGGCAGGAACATGACCCACCTGTGCCGGTGTAAGGCTGCAACTACTACAACACATCCAGAGAATGAGGCTGTACACAGATGCACTAGTGAATGGACTTGGCCTAATAGTTTCTGGTGTCACAGAGCCCATGACACTTCACTGGCAGGTCTGCTGGTTTACCTCTACCGTTATCAAAGATCCCAGAAAATAAAAAAATGAGGCATTGATGGGACTCAGGTTTGTTTTTCTAGGGTGTCGAGCTAGGGAGTGTTGGGAAAAAGAGAGGATTCCGAATGAGAAACAAACAATAAACCACACTTCGAGAAAGCATGGGGAGGGGGGTGCGCATGCAGGAGAGTGCACAATTGTGTAGTGCATGCATTAGGAGCTACATAGTGGAGACAAGTGTAAACGCCATCTTAGTTAGTGGCAGCCATTTTGTAACATAGGCCCAAGCGCAACAAAAGCATCAAACGTGTTAGTATTAGGCTTGGATTATTGGCACGGACATAATTCACACTGTGAGTGAGCTTCAGAGGGTTACCCCCAACACACCATCTGTATCAGAACTACAGCCCTCATATGCTTTCATCCTAAAGCCTCCAAATACCACAGTGCCAGCCAGGCCCAGACCACTGACCACAAACCTGAAAGACACCCAATTGATCAAAAAGATCACAAAGCAAGGCTATCTCGCCTTCGCATTTGGGTTATGTGATTTGTGCTGCGAGGTGCCAGGGAGGGATGAAATTATAGCTCAGAAACGAGGGTGGGGGACCTTGAAGACTGCTGGCACATCTGGGAGTGAGTGAAGTATGTATATTGGTATGACCCTGGCTCCCCCCTTAGGCCAATCACTGTGTCTGCCAGGTGCACCATTGCAGTGATAGAGTAGCATTGTTTTGGAAATAAGTAATTGCTTGCTAGGTCCTGTTTTATCATGGGCGGCTTACCCAGCAGACTCCACGTGGACCGATATGGACAAGAAGGCTGGGCCCAATGGCTTAGTATCCCCTATGGAGTGAGCGTCCCATGTATAGGGTGAGTCTAACCAGCCTTGTGGGTTTTTACTGTATGTAATGATGACATTGATGATGTCAGGTGTCTTTTTAGCTTGCTGCACATCCCCAATTTGTCAGAACATTCGGTGGCAGCAGAGTGCTTTGCTGATGCACTTCTTGTATTTATTAATAAAACTTGTTATCCTTGCAAGCAGTGAATTTGGCCTTTTTCCCTAGCAGGTAGTAATTCTTCTGGTGTGAGCCTGCAGGGACATGCCTTCAGCAGGGGTGTTAGAAGGGACACTAGGAATAGGGATGTTTTTTCTTAGGTGTGGGTCTAGGAATGAGGCAGGATAGGCAACTAGGGCAAATAGTTCTTTTACTGAAGTGTTGGGCAAGGGAGGGGAATGGTCTGTGTTTGTTTGTGTAGAGGGTAATAGCTAACGATCTCCGTCTTAATGACAGTAAGATGGAGATCCTTCTCATTGGGACACCTGCATCCTCTTTTTCACCTACCCTTTGGCCACCCTCTTTGGGTCCCCTAGCCCCACCATCCTGTGAGGCCAAAAACCTTGGGGTCATCTTCGATTCTGCACTCTCTTTCACCCCTCACATCATGGATCTTACTGAGGAATCCCACTTCCAGCTCCACCTCCTCAGAGGCATTCTTCCATTCCTCACCTTCCCCCAAAAGCTCAATGTCTCCAGAGCTCTAGTCCTCTCCACGCTCAACTACTTCAACAGTCTCTTTCAATCTCTTTTTCAATCTCCCTCTTTCCTCCCTTCGGCCCCTCCAGCTAATCCAGAATATGTCTGCAAGATGTATCCTTGGCCTAAAGTCCAGGGACCGTATCTCTCCAGCCCTAAAGAATGAAATTCAAGACCCTCTGCATCATCCACAAGGCTTTCTGGGGCCTGAGACCACGCTATCTCCAACTTTCCCTCCCCAAATACCCCCCTGCTAGAGCACTATGCTCCTCAAACTCCAACTTTTTGACTGTCAAATGCCTCTCCGAGCAGAGAGTGTGGGGCAGGTCTCCCTCCTTGGTCTCTTTCCTCGGCTGGCACCACCCTCTGGAACAGCCTCCCTGCCCCTCTCAGACACGAGCTGGGCCACTTTAAGTTTTTGAAATTGCTAAAAACTCTGCTGTTCTCTACCCTCTTTCTCTTCCCTGTTAATTCACCCCACTGCCGGTGCACCGGTCGCCTGAACCTCATGAATCTCACAATGCAATATAATTCCTGTTGTTCTAGTTGTCTGGAAGGTGCCCATACAGGTCAATAAATGTAATTGTTCCAGGACAGCCATCACATGGTTAGGGTCCATGATCCACAACAACGTTGTCTCCCTTCCACTTAGGGTTTGTCGTATCCTTGGATGTCAATTACAGGGACCCCTTCATACAGGGACCCCTTCCTACCCCTGTGTGAATAAATGTCATATGTGTAAAATGATGCTGGTGTTCCTCTCTCAGAAAATGAGTTTGGCTAGCAGGCCTCACTTTATAAATGCTCCATGCTGAAAAGGTATAGTTAACATGTGACCTCTTGGCCATCACGGAATCATGGCTACACCCAGAGTCAGGCCCATTCCCTGCACTTGCCATCCCTCCTGACTACACAAGCTTCAGGACAGACCGCCAGCACACCATACGGGATGGAGTAGCAGTAATCTCCAAACCTACCATGCAGTTTAGACCATGCCCCATAGACCCTGTTCTAGGATAGGAACTCCTGCTCTTGAAGCTCACTACTGACACTAAAACCACATTTAACTTCCTCCTTATCTGCCAACAACCTAATAAAACTAACGAACCCAACCTTGGCATCCCTTTGTTCATCACTCCTCTTTTGAAACCACTCACCAAATTCATTATCCTAGGAGATATCAACCATGGATTTAATGATAAATCAGACCTCAAAGCCACTGCTCTCACCTCAGCCCTTTATGACATGTACTCGACACAAATGATCAACTCTCCTACATACATTAAAGGAGAATCCTTGACTGCATTCTCACATCTAACGTAACTATAAACTTAGAATCCATTTCTGAAGTTACTTGGTCTGACCACTTCCTAATACATTTTGACCTCCTCACCACTAAGGTGCAGGCCACGCCACCCGCTAGTCACACCCCTAGCGCCATTAGAAACACCCAAAAGCTCACTGCAGAAAATCTCATCCCCTTACTTGCAGCTCTGCTCAAGAATCACTCCTCTGTTGATACTAAGCCTGACACCATCTCCACTCTCTATCATACTTGTCTGAAATCCACACTTGATATAGTAACCCCACTCACTTCTAAAATACCCCACAAACCGAAGCGAGTGAATTTCTGGTTTGATGGAGAACTCACCCTCCTACGCCACAACAATAGAGCACTAGAGCACCTTCACAAAAATAACCCCTCCACCAACACAACCAATGCGCTTGTATTAGCCAATAAAACATACAAATTGGCAGTGGTAGCACACAAAGCAAACTTCCTCAACACCCGCATTACTAATGCATCTTCAAGTACTAAAGAACTATTTTCCATACTTACAGAGTTAGAATCACCCATCCTCACAGTAGCACTTGCCCACACAGACACAGCTTGGTGTACTACCATTCAAAATGCACTGGCACACAAAATCCTCACCGTACAAGAGAAAATAAAGAATAAGAGAAACTTACTAGCTGTCAAAGGTATGCCCTCACACTTACCTAGTGCCAACGCAGGTGCCACTGCATCCCAAATCAAATTCAGTGAAGTATCCCAAGATCAGGTCTTGGCCACCATCACTACCCTTAAAACTTCCAACTGCAAAGGTGACAGCTTCCCCGCCTGGTTGGTCAAACTATGTGCACCCGCCCTTGTACCCATTATCACTGACTTCATCAATGCTTCTTTTACCTCCAACTCAGTCCCTTCCACGATCAAATCGGCCTGGGTAACACCACTACTCAAGAAACCCACCCTTGATCCCACTACCCCTACCAACTATCACCCCATCACTACTGTTACATTCCTATTGAAGATAATTGACCAAGTAGCCAACACACAAATCCAACACTACTTGGAAAACAACCACCTTCTAGGAGACAGACAATCAGGTTTCCGCCCTAAACATAGCATCGAAACAGCGCTACTAGATTCAAAAATCCAGATGGACAGCCTCCAAGGCTCTAGTAACATAGGCATTTCACTCCTACTCAACCTATCAGCTCCATTTGACCTGGTAGATCACGACAAGTTGTGCCTTGGCTGGCCGAAAACTTCCACTTTTCCCCTGAAGCCACCCTATGGGTCAAATCTTTCCTATTGGAATGCCCCTTCAGAATCTTCTTCGGCAATGAGGCTGCTGACCCCATCACAGTACCTCTAGGTGTCCCTCACGACTCTTGCCTCTCACCCACACTTTATAATACATACAACTACTATTTGCAGCACTTGACACCATAGGCGTCATCTACATGCATTTTTCAGATGACACCCAGATATTGATTCCTATCACTGGGGACCACAAACAAGACACTGCCACTATCAAAATATTTAGGAATCATCCAAAATTGGATGGCCACCCACTGCCTATCCCTTAACGATGAGAAAACGGAGATCCTCATTGTAGGCTCCCCCGCCAGCCAAAAATCTCTAGATGATAGCTACTCTGCCATAAATAATGATGGCACATCCATCCCACGTTTGAAACAAGTAAAAACACTAGTCGTCTACCTAGATGCTAATCTCTCCATGACCAAGCACATCAACACCCTGTCATCCTCCACCACCTATACTACAAAACTCATCTCACTCAGCCGACAATCCCCCACACCCCAAAAGTGCCTTACACTAGCACGAGCCCTCATCCTCTCAAAACTAGATTACTGCAACATCCTTCTACTGGGTGCCATGACAACACATCTTGCCAAACAGCAACTACTCCAGAATAAAGCCCTATCCGCTGCCTTTGGTTTAAAATGGAAGGATCACATTTCCCATATTAGAAGAAAAGCTCAGTGGCTCCCTGGCAAATTGAGAATCCTCTTCAAGACCATGATCACTACCCACAAATGTACCCACAAACCCACAAATGTATCTTTAATGATGCCGCTTCCTATTTGAACAACAGCGTAACCCAAAAGGTTTCAACCCGGTCCCTAAGATCATGTATCAGCACATACCTGAATATCCCTTGTTACAAGAGCAAAACGGGCGGGAGGCTCTAGCTTCCCAGGAGCCACACCAACGGTCTGGAACACTCTACAGGCGTACATTAAAAATTAGCAATCACACCAACGAATCAAGACAGTGATCAAAACCTGGCTTTTTGACAAATTCGACTAAGGTCTTATCTAACTCCATCAATGTCTTCACATGTTGTAACGGAATGTATGTAACAAGTATCCTAAGTCTGTAACAAGTGATTTTATATGTAACCGACACCGTGATACCTGTGGGTTTGGGCGTGTAACAAATGCAATAAATAAATAAACATCCAAGCAACTGTGATGTGGTTTGGCAAAATGGCTGCTCAGTGTAACATGTGAATTCTTGAAACAGCCTGCTGGAATCCAAACTATTCCAACTGCAATGGGTTTCCCTAAAATGTGAGCACAGAGGATTGAAATAATGTATAACTGTGTGCCCCAAGGCCTGATGGCAGTTTGGTAAAGTATGCATATAAAACGATATGTCTTAATGGCCTATGAGGTAATACTGTTATAACTTGCCAAATGATCTGATTTAATTGTATTATTAGATGGATTCCTGTGACTGCTAAATTTGTCAGAGCATTTGTGAGTCACTGTCTGGGGCTGAGGTTTACCCATAACAGTGTGCTGGGCCTATCCCCGAGTTCTCCCTTTGCTCTTTGCCTGGAAAGCCTTGACATCTTCCTAGAGGAACAGAACATACCTCCAGGGGTTACAGTGGAAGTTAGAGGTTCAATGCACGCTCTGCCAACCCAATGGGAAAGTCACACCAGGAAGAGTATGATCCAGAGGTTCTTTTTTGATCAAGCAGGTATGAGAGGTGGTGGAGTATAAGGGAGCTTAGAAGAGGACTTGTTCACAGAGGAAGGATTGCGTCATCTTGGAAATGGCTAAGTCACATTCCTTCTTGAGCTCCCTCTCAACTTCCTGCAGACAAAGCACTCTGGAAGCCAACATCAGAAGATACAATCTAGTGTTATAACAGCTGAGATTGGCCCCATACAGAAGGCTTGAAATGGACCAAACCACTGTGCCAAAATGATATGCAAGGGGATGAGACCCTTTGCTTAGTTGATTACTCTTTGGACTCAAGATGAAAACGATTTCACTTTAACCTTATTGCGGTATAATGAACTGCAAGAAGTGACACAACCCCACTGCGCAATTACAAATATCAATGTATGCAGAATTTGATATGTTGAATACAGCCGACACCTGTTTTGAACTCAGATCTTCTTCCAGGCTAGTATCAACAACTTAACGTGACCCAATTGAGATTGACCCTCATTACATATGTACATCGTACCAGAAATTGGCAAGGTTTGATACATTCATGATATTACATTAAGGCATACAATGACATGAGGTAGTCAAGCAAAACTTAGGGACACAGGGGAATGGGATATGTAAATATGTTAAAGTCATTTAGAAGCTAATCCCAAAAAAAAAAATTCATATACAAACCGCATCAATTGATATGAGAAAGTAGTCCAGATCATGTATAAGAAGAAAAAAGATAAAGACAGGGAGAGGACCCCATTATAATAACATATTAGATGTGATTGCAACTCATAAACCACAGATTCCACAAGGGCATTAAAATAACCAATTTCATCTATTACTATTGTGTCACACCAGAGCAACTTCATTAAGGCACTAAATTAGTGTTACCAAACGTCGCCACATTGCACCCATAAGGTGATTTGTTTAGTGAATATTGACCAATTTGTTGTGTATATACCTGTGGATTCTTGCCTGGAAGGAGACCTGAGGTCGAAATTCGTGTCGGCTGTATTCAACATATCAAATTCTGCATAAATTGATATGTATAATTGCGCAGTGTGGTTGTGTCACTTCTTGCAGTTCATTATCTTGTGGATACCCTGGACAGGGGTTCCTTTTTCTACGCAGCCATCCGCAGCAGCTACATTATTGGCTATCAACTAGGTTGCACTTGATATGCATTCATTGGCTATTGCCTTGACAAGCGCTTAGGGTTCCAGTTGCCCCGGTTGGTTCTGCCGTGGTTGGTTTTGTTAACTTATTGCGGTATAAGTCTGCACAAAGTTCCCTGTCATTGCAGTGAAGAAAAGGATTTCATGAGAAGATAGCTCAGGGGCAACGTGCTCGCCTCGGAAACAAGACGACATGGAGCAACACAGGTTCCATCCCCAGGTCCGCGCTTAGATACCTCTGGATATTAAGCTCTTTATAAATAAACAATTATTTAAAAAAAGGAAGGGGCAAGACCATACCCCAGCCACTCCAGGGGAACATTTCGAGTGACCTACTGCTGGAAAAGTCTCCCTGCAACTGAAACAACGCTATCCAGGACTCTGCCCACTATAAGTGGTGCACCTGCAAGTGTTCTCTGGCAACCTCCCTAGCTGGAAAGGTCAGTTGAAGGACCTTACTTTTCTTCTTAGACCCTTGTCTTGTTACAACAACAATTCAGAATCCAAATGAGCAGCCAAGGGTTCTGTTTCAAGGTTTGAACCACTTTCCACGCCGACTCGACCGACCTTGAGTTACTCCAAGACCCAATGGAGCCACCTTTGACATTCTGCACTCTCAAACAGCTTCAATCCTTTAGTGCCACCGATGTAACCCTCCGTTGCCTGTTCGCCAGCTTCTTCGAGCCAATGACGAGGGAGGATAGCTCAGGGGCAACGCATTCATCTTGCAAGCAAGACAACACAGCACAGGTTCAAATCTTGATCCTGCACTTAGATACCACTCGCTGGTATTAAGCGCGTTATAAAAGAACAATTATAATAATTATAATCCCCACTGTAGAATTGCATTGTGTCTTTTCACAGTCGAACCAGATCACAACTGCAGTTGGACCAACGTGTCAAAACACATTCGGGTGGCCGAACTGTGTGTATCTACATTCTACCTGTTTCCAAGCTTCATTTGAGTCTCAAACTGATTGGGGCTTGTTGAAAAGCACTGTGTTTGCCTCCTGTCAAGCCGACTCAAATTTCTCGACCCGGCAGAAAGTTCCCAAAAGCCCAGCTCAACTCTGTCAATCCCTAAGAAGATCTAAATGGGTGTACAGTGGTTCTGCCCACTAACCTGGTTTTAACAGCCCTGGTGGCAATTAAGGCCCCACTCCATTCGACATATGCTTAAACTTGAACAATTGCCTGCATAGCCCTGTCTTCATATCCAAAATGCTCCTTTCAACTCAATGTCTGCATATTCTGTGTATTTTATTATAGGGGTAGTTTGTTCGTGTTCTTTTTAGTTTGTCCTTTTAGTTTGATTACAATCATGTATTTTTATAGAGCCTTTCTTGGACATTTCTTTTATTTTGATATCACAGTACTTTTTTTGGGATGCTTCATTGCTGGCTCACACCTCCTCTTGAGGAGTGTAGCCAGCCATCTGCCCATCCTATCTTAAAGAGGTGAAGGAGGTTCTAGCTGTGCTTGGTTTGCCTTGGTGATTGACATTACTACTAGTTTATTAGTAGTGTGGGGCTGAGCAGGAGTTTAGAAAACCCTATTAATCCCTGGACTCCTGCAGATCAGTAGTCATTTCATCACAGCCTGATACTGTTCTTGTGATCCCTAGTTTACTGGCCTTCACCTCTCGATTCCCAAAAGTGAGTTATCACTCAGTGAAAAAAGTATCTTTGCCTGAAAAAAATCACATTGGTTTTGACACTAAGAGTGTGTGGTCAAATTTTCATTTTCAGAATGGCAATTTCTTGCACAATGGGAGCCGCCACCTCAGGCAGTTACTGCAGGAGCTTCAGCATAATCCATTTTCATCATGGAACAAAACATTTTCCACAATAGCACTTGCCATGGGATCTTCAGAATTATTAGCTGCAGTTTCTCTGTGATGTGTTTGATAGAGATCAAGAGACATCTCTGTGTTTGCAGTTTGCTTAAGTGTAACATTATTGTTTTATGTGGTAAACATTTATGTATATGCACTTTTGCAAATTACACAACTGGCTCCTTGTATTCTGTGAGTAGAGAGGGATTGATAGAGCTCAGTGAATACGTGCTTGCTGGTGGTAATTGTGATTATCTTACAGCCGGTCGTAAATCTGAATCGCAACTAAATTAAGGTGGACAGAACACTGATATCTGTTATTTGCAGTGCGATATGCAAAAAATATGTTAGCTAGTGCTGTATAGAAAACAAAAGAATAAATCATTCATGCGTTACTCAATACATTTCTATAAAGAGTTTTGCTCCATTTTCTGGTTGATTCAGAATGTGGTTTAGTGCTTTGCAAAGCCACTTTGTTAAACACAAAGAACTGGTTCTATTCACAAAGGAAAGAAAGGTAGAAACCACAGGACCACAGGATTTTGTTGTAAACCTAAAGATTGTAAAGTGATGACTGTAAAACAAGGACACCTAGTTTCAAATCCTAGCTTCCGCGCTTGACCAAACTGTGTGATCTGGACATGCCAATTTCCTCACTGTGCCTTATTTTCCTTAACTGCTCAAATTGAAAATCACCTAAAAGTGATTCAGTTCAGTTTGCCAACCAACGAACTGAATAATTTACTCCTCAATTGCATTAAACGCACATCCAAAATTCATCTACTACAAACCCTACTTCTTTCACCTACACCCCACTTCCACTTTCTGTCGATTTCAGGCCGTTTTTGCTGGAGGGTGGGTGGGTTGGCAGGCCCAGTATCACAAGGCTGTGGCGGGGCAAATGAGTATACAACTGACATATACCGGACGCACCTGAGCATGTTAGGTTGTACCTAACATATGTTATTTTATGTTGCTTTTATGATGTGCTAAATCACCACTGTAGTAGCTTCAACGCACTGAGGCTCGTCCAAAGATTTTTCATTGTGCCCTTACCCTGGGTATCCTTGTAGCAGAAGAAAAGGGAAACGGGGAAGATGAGAGGATAAGAGGGAGGAGGTTCCTTAAAGTGGGAGGGTAAATCCAGGCAAGGGAAGAATTGCTTGGGTGCATGTAGTTCCTGATAGGTGGATCAAAGATCAAAAAGGCATGACATTTATATTGCTATGTGTTTAGAATGCATTGGATTGTATTCGGGAGGCAGATTTGAAAAGCAATAGGAAATTAATAAGCAAGAAATATTTGGATACAATGAGAGGCATAAGATGTGCTCAAGCACCTGTGGAAGAATTGTGAATAGTTGCCCGGGCTTACATTTCATTTTGCCACCAGCAACTCCTGAAAACTCATTCGGAGATTTCCAAGCCTGGGGACCAAATATGTCTCAGTCAAGAACAGACTATTCAAACAGCTAAAAGTTAGTCCATACATAGCCTTGCCTTTTTGACTACTTCAATAAATCAAAAGCCTATCACCCTTAAAGTGAAATGTTCTCATTGATTCAGTGATCATGTCCATCGCGAATTCAGAAGGTTCAATGAAAGACTCAAATCCAGATGGAGCTACTGGATTGTGCAAAGCACAGTCAGAAAGCAAACGTAGTTCAAATAACAATACACCGTCAATATTGTTGTTGGTTTAAAAAATGCAAGGAATAAAGGAATAAAAAAACCTTCTATGATGTAAAATGAGTGGAAAGTAGGCCTTACTAGCCAACATGCCATATGTCATGGTGTAATCCAGCCGCCACCACTGATAGACCACCCCTATTATAGAGCCACAGAGCTCTGAAATGTAAACTTGCCATTGACATTCAATGCTGAGGTTTATAGTCATAATGTCGACAACAAAAATGTCGACAGTCAAAAAGTCGAAAAAAAAATGTCGAAAAAAAAAATGTCGACTTTTTTTTTCAATGCATTTTTTTTTCGAAATGGGGGGGTTCCCCCCCAGCCCCCCTTTTTTCTATTTTTTTTTTATTTTTCCCTTTTTTTTTACTCCCGAACCCCTAAAATAAATATATAATTAAAAAAAATGAAAGTCGACATTTTTTTTTTCGACATTATTTTGTCGACATTTTTGTCTGTCGACATTTATTTTTCGACATTATGACTCCCCACCGCTGAAAGAATAACAGTGTAAATAACGAATGTGACTGCGAAAGCTGCTGTGCTTTTATTTTGACGCAAACGTCCACGTTTTCTGGTACTCTTTGAATTGGTATGAAACTGTATATTAGTCTCTTTTTATAACATTCGGATCAGTTCTCCCAAACAGAAGGGATGATTTACGCTACATTCCAGGGACGATTAACCTGTAGTGGCTTGGAATGCCTTCTGCCTGACGTTTGGGAAGATCAGGATGTCCATGATGCCAGTGCTCCACATACCTGTTACCCCCTCTCTACCACAGCACCTTAAAGCCCCTCCGCAGCCCACCTATATCGTTTCTCCATGCCAGGGGAGGTGGGCTGTTTCACCTCCCTCTGCGTCATTGCTGCATGTGACAACCCCTCACATACCATTGAATGACCCATCTTTCCACCCCAGAGTATCCCAGTGGTGCCATGTTACCATGGTTGCACTCTTCAGCTGGGATGCCCTCTCATATTTCTTCAGCCCCCATAACCTCGCATGTGCTAAAAGCCTTACCTCCTGGGGGTTGGGTGGGGGTGGAATTCCGAGGCATTAGCTGACCAGAGCTCTCCTAAACTCGCTTGATTCACTCAGGACATTAAGTCTGGCTTCCAGGCACCTAATTAGCAGGAATTCTTGCCCCACCTGACCCTAAGTTTTACTTTGATGCACTGCAACATTCCGGGCCTCATTGTCTTGTGAAGGAGAGGATAATCCATGTTTAAAACACATGTGTAAACATTTTACACAAGGATTTTCTTCTACTCCATATTTGTCTTTATTTGGATTGTGGAGAGGGAGTATGGAGCAGAATATACATTTTTGCTTCCCCATCCTCTTTGCCATACAAATACGAATCCAACATTTACTCCAGCATGACATTTCCATGCTAAATGCTGTGGATCCATAGGGATCCATTGTAAGTGCAGCACGTCATTGTTAAATGGAAGGCAGCGTCTGCTCTATTTGCACAGCAAAGTGCAAATACAAAGGCGCACTGGCAACTACGCATGCAATGACAAAATAAATGCATGGATGGGATCTGTTTGCACATGAGGAAACATGAGCCCTTTTTTGTAATAGAGAAATAATACTCACTTTGTTACACGAGCTCTTACAATCTCTAAATTCCCTGTAACAGGCAAACAGAAAGAACAAAATGATTACAAGTTTACGGAACACTTTTGCAAAGTTACAACCATCTATGAAATCCAACAACCTAAGAGCCAACCTACAGCTTAGCCATCCAAAGTAAAGTGCTGTGGTGCAAGACAGCCCACTTCAGGGGAATGCAGACATAACCTTGGGGATATTTGCCAAGGCTTAAGCCCCAGGACCTATTTCTGAGCACTAGCACTTACTGTGTAAGAATTAGTTCAGTTATGATGTGGTATTTTGACAACTGTTTTTAACTGTTAGTCAATCCTAGCCACACAACAAGCAACAAGAGTGTGAACCACACTGGAGCTGCATTGCTAGTTAGTCCATTTCCTGAATAGCAATGAAGCAGAAACTGTCATCGCTGGGCACTTGTGCTGATCAGGCCAGCACAGTGCTCTAGTTAGCCCACATGACGTTGATGTCACTATGCTACTGAAATAAATACGGATGGACAGTCCCGGATTACCAAATAAGCAAAGTAGGCACCGGCCTATGGGCCCCACTCCTTTTAGGGGCCCCGACCAGTGCTTAATTTGTGCCGGTGTGTTTTCAGCTGAGCATGTCAGCTGTCACTAGCAGCTGCAAGGCAGAGGCTTTGTGTGATGCGCCGCGTTAGCATTCTTTTTTTTTTCTTTCAAATCATATCGGTCTCCCATCACATCCATGTGGCTACCTCCTGCGGACTTGCATTTCAGTTTTATTTTTTAACTTGCATGCCTGTGCGTGAAGCCCAGTGTGGCACAAGGGGTATCAAAAGGGAACTTGTTTTTCGGTCCTCCCCGTCCTCTCTGTGTTGAAGTCACTCGGCATGCTTAAGGTAGGTAATAATAAAAGCAATTGTCAAGCGACTATTCAGTTTGCATTGTGCCATAAATATGATTAGTTGTATTTTTCATAAGAGACACGTTTCCAAGTATCTGTTGTACATATGGCAATATTGCAGATAGAGGAAGCGTTCCACGAGCAGAGTGCCGCCGCCTTTACAAAATGACATTGTTTATATCGATGAGGATGAGCCAGTAGCTGAGGGGCAAAAAGTCGGTGCATAGTTGGGGGAGGAATGGTGGCAGTGAGCTATACATAAAATATGGTGTATACGTCACCAAGGTATGAATTCGCTATTCATAAATGAGGCCCGTTTCTCATCAGGGGAGGGTAGGTATGGTAAGATGAAAGCGCCCATAGGTGGTTAAGGGTGCCCCATTTGTGCTACTACCCCCATGCCAGCTTTAGTATCATACAGGGAAGGGAACAACACCAGCTAGACATGCTTTTAACTCAGCCGAAAGTCAGGTTATTAAAATTGTTGGTTGGTAAAATGAAAAACGTATTAGGAGATCATTTGTGACAGGGGCGCTGACATTTTGTCTGCCTAGCGGCCCCCAAAGGGTTTCATTCGGCACCCGGGGTGGGTGAAAATTCTGCTAGCAAAGCGAAATTGGTGAAATTCACCAACATTTCCATTCTGCTCGCTGGCCAATTTTCGAACTTCTCTGCATTTTTCACAGGTTTTTGTGGTGCATTGGAAATTTCAGTTTTTGCCCAAATTTCATTTTTGGTGTGGCTTGAAACACACACCAAATAAACATTTGGGGAAAACCGACATTTTAAGGGGCAAAATACCCCTTTCCCACCCAACATGTTGTTTTAAAAACAAAATGAAATTTCAGGCGGGAAAAGGATACAAACTGCCAATTTTGCTATGTTGGTGAAATTGGCAGATTGGGTGAAATTTGCCAGGAATACGCCAATTTTCCAATCGAAAGTTATTAGGCATTTTCACCCACCCCTAGTAATGCATAGCATGCGGTATCAGCATCAGTCAGGTAGCAGTGGTTGAGTGGGCATAACATGTATATGGGCCAGTGTAAGTATGAAGCTAACATTCCTCCGCTCCTGCAAGTTGGGACATCCAGTGGACATATGCAGGAACTTGTTAAGGTGGGCACCTTTTTGGTTTTGGCGCTTTGGGGACAAAACATTGGTACTGTGTAAAGAGAAAGGAGAAAAGGGAGTTTGGGAGCAGTGTATGGCGTTTGCATGTCATCTTCCAACGCTTGGGGATGAAATGGCTGAAGCACCGGCTTCGCCTTTTTTTTTCTCCATTTGCTTGTACTGGATTTTTATCCATGTGCTTCCGCCATTCGACCTTTGAGGAGTTCCTCAAGAAGGGAGAGCACACCTTGGAAACGGGCTCCTGGCGATGTCCAAGGTCCTAGCCTGTAATCCAATAGTGGCTTGTTTAACGTCTTTTCTGCCAATCAGGAGTACTGTCCCATGTCACGTGACTTTCCACGCTTCAGCTGCAGAGTGATCTGTTTGAAAGAAGCAGGCCTCACTTCTCGCGACTGGGCGATGGCAGCTATCTTAGTCTAATGTAGAGAAGGGTGATCCGAGGGCCAGGGTAAAATATACCAGCCATGAAAGCGCAGCGGAAACAGCTGCAGATTCAAGAGCTGACTTTGGAGTAAGTATTTGCTGCCTTAAATGTTTTAATGGCTTCTGCATGGCTTCTGCGTTTGTGCATCCTATGTTGTTAAGCCTACGTGTATGGTGACAGTAGGTGCGTAGCATTGCGACTCCAGCTCACATGCACACACATGCTTTGGGAAGGGGTTGCAGGTGCTTTCCGCTGCAGTGCGAGGCTGCAGCCTGAATACCTCGGTGCCGTTTTATTAGCATAATTGTGGCTGCTTTAAGTGCCTCGATAGGTCCTGGTTGTGTTGATGTGTCTGCCTTCCTCTTGCCTCCTCCCCCTTTCTGCTGGTCCCAATAATGCCTTTCAGAATGCCTGCTTACATTTAAATATCAACACCAATACATCAGCAGCACGCCTTCAGTATGTGATGCACTCACATCTCTACAGCGAACACTCAACCCAGTGAGCTGTCGTACTATTATGATACCCCTCGGTCTGTCAACGGGGTAAGCGTGAGGATCTCAATGGTCAAATACGGCACTTCGAACATTCAACCTGAGGTTGCCAGATATAAGTTCACTTTGGACCCCGCCCGTGTTTAGAAGTGCAGAGTGTTTTAACAGCAAAGAAGTCACAATTCTTTTACTCGGCGGATATTTTTCGCACCTCCCTCATTGAATGCCGGAGTTTGTAGGGTTAATTTGCTGGTACACAAAAATAGGGCATTCTGTGACATTGACACATGCATATATAGTGTTCACATTAAAACAAGGTACCAGTATTGTGCATCATCTATTTTTCCAACAATTGGGTTCCCTCTCTATGCTCTCTATGTCACTGCATTGTCGCTCTCACTCTGCATGCTGTCGCTCTCTCTCTCTCCCCACGTGCGCTGTCACTCTCTCTCTCCCCCTGCATGCGCTGTCACTCTCTTTCTCTGCATGCCCTGTCACTCTCTCCCTCTCTCAGGCACGCTGCTCTATCTCTCTTTGCATGCACTGTCGCTCTCTTTCCCTGCACGCCCTGTCCCTCTCTTTCTGGTACCCTTGAAGATATCCCCTTATTCCATCTTCTCCGACTCTCAGCTTTGCTCTCAGCCCTTACTTTTTCTGTCATCCTTCCTCTCACACTCTCTCACCCTTTCTCGCTCATATTTCCTCTTGCTCATTATCAGCACCCACTCGCAATGGCTTCCTCCATTGCTCTATTCCCCTTCTCATTCCATTTCACACCTGCACCCCTTATCACATCCTCCTTTAAAACTTTGCACTCTCCTCCTTGCACCCTGGTGCTTATAAATGCAAAATACAAACAATAACAGTAAACGCCAAAACTACTGGCCACTGCTAAAGAGGATGTTCTGAGTACCGGCCTATGGAAAATCATGCTGACGTATTTTACAGGCACGTCATTTCAATGATTCACTTTTGTCCATCACTAAACCATATAAAGATATTACTTTTGCTCTGGTTATGGTGGCTAGACGGTGAAAATGCTCTTCGTATCACCCACCTATAGAATCACTGGAATTAATAGCAAGGATGATGTGATTAAATAAGCAGTTAAACATCTGTGAGCTAATGTTCCACTGAGCTGCAACGTGAATGGAATGTGTAAAAGTCTTAAGTAAGGCTTTAATGCCTTCCATTCACACCAGAGCTCATTTATAAGAGGGGGGAAGGAACGCACCTTGGGGGTCTGCCACTGCCTTCCTCTACGCCATACAAATACTCCAGCATTTGCACCAGCATGGATTTTCATGCCGACAGAAATGCTGCAGATCCCTATGGGGTCCACCTGCTTTAAAGCAGGCAGACTCCATAGGGATCCACTGTGCATGCTGCCTGCCATAGTCACATGGCAGACACCCTGTATATTGTATCTATGGGATAGATCGGAAGTTAGGAAAATATTCTTAATTTGATGTGCTATTGTCCCTTCCTGACATATACTACTATAGTTAAACCACTGTTAAGTAGTCCATCAGTGACTATGCTATGTTATAAAAATGAGCCTGTACATAGCACGCAGTCTTACATATGAGACATGGGACTGCACACTACAACACCAGTAAGTGAAATATTGCCTTTATGGTGATTTAGGCCTTCTAGGCTGTAGATATTCCTTCAGCACCAATATACCTTACATTTCAAGCACATTTCCCTTACCTGGCTAAGAAAGGCAGTACTTGGGTGATTGAGGCTGCACTTGGCATATGATGATAGCATTTGGGCTTGTGAAGTTGTGGCTCTCCTGTGATGACAAACAATTGGGTATGAATCTTAACATGGCATAAGATAGTGCTACATGGGGGTGTCCGGTCAAAGGATCGAATGCAATAGGGTGGAGTCAATAGGACCTAAAACAAAAGGGTCGATTTTTTTTTTAAATGTATATTTTTTGGGGGGGTTTCCGTATAGGAGAAAAAGGTGATTTTTACAACATATATGAGGGTTTGTGGGGAACCCCCAAAAAATGTTTTTTAAAAAAATTACAAAAATTCTACCCTTTTGTTTTCGGTCCTTTTGATTCGACCCTTTGACCTACAACCCTACATGGGTATATGAGGCAGCACTCAATATATGTTTTTATTCTACAAGCCTTTTATTCAGTGCCAAATCATCATCATAAGGGGCCCGACGCTCCTGGCTTGTCAGAAGGATGAAGTCTTGGGCCTCTGCCCAAGATATCCAGGTGATGGTCTGTGGAGGAACAGAAGTAGGGAGAAGATGGGAAAGCAGGTGAAATGCCACATTGTGAGAACCCTGAAGGCATTCTCACACCTACTCCCCGTGAATCCTCTTCTCGGGTGGACAGGGAAAGGCCATTGCTCTTGGGTCATGACCCTGGGAGTGGAGATGTGAGGGAGGATAACCTTGGTGGAGGGTCCTTGAGGATTGGGGAGAGGGTGTCTGCAGGTGAGACATGGTATCTCCCTTTCGCTTGTGAAAGCAAACCTTACCCTCCCCCTACCTTTATAGGTTGTTGCCAATAACTTCCTTATATTTCCCCTCAGTCATACCACTCTTGCACTGGGACTAGGAAGAGGAGACTAGGAGTTGTACACACTACCATGCAGTCACACCACCACTGGTACTGAGACAAGGAAGAGGTCTGGGAACTATTGTGCGGGTCAGGCATGTCCAGAGAAAACCAGTTATTGTAATCAGGCATTTGCACACAAGAGCTTGCACCTGTAACCTGTCACTGAGCTACAGGTGCATAAAGGGTGGAGCCAACTGAAGGAATGGAGAGACCAGCAGAAGAGACGCCAAGCCGCGAGAAACAAGCCTGAGAGGGTTGAAGTCCTGCAGAGAAGGCTGCCAAGGAGGGTCCTGCCTGGAGGCCAGGACGCTGGAGTTTGCTGTCAGGAAGGTGTGACAGTGGGGCCCGAGTGGGCCATGTACAGATCAAGGCAGGCAGAGTACTTTCTGTATGGTGCCCACCGCCGAGCTGTGAGGTACTGAGGACTCATAGGTGCTGTGGGCCACTGGCAGCATGCGCAAGAGAGAGATGGAGCTACCAGCAACCCACAGTGGGATTCATAGCAGGCGAGCGCTGCTCGCAGACCCACGGAAAAGTGTACGCAGAGCCAAGGAGAGAGAGAGAGAGAGAGACCGCCTAGAGGAGCCACCAAGGACCAGTGAGTGAAACAGTGGGATCACTTGTACCGGGGCACTCCTGGGGCTACTGCAAGGCACGTGGTGATGCCGATTGAAAGGAAATGTATGAGCAAGTGACTATGAACCCATGGAAAGGGTTTTTTGAATACTACAAACAAAACACTGAACTTCAGAGTGGAAGTGCTTAAACAAGAAGCATGTATTATTGAATATCAAAGGAGAAAAACATTTTGCAAATATTATTGAATACCGAACTAAAGGAAAGCTTTGAGAAAACCCATGACTGAAATGGAAAGAGGTGTGAAACACACATGGTGAACATTTTAAAAGCAAACGATGAAATGTCATGATTAAGATGAAAAGCAAGTGATGAATATTTAAGAAGTTTGTGAAACCAAGGTGGTGCAAGAGAGTGAGCACCACAAAGTGAGTTGTGTGGAAGAACACGCTGTGGCAAAGCCAAGAGACTGGCAAGGAGAATTCAGAGTGAATGCAAACTCAAGCACAGGCGTGATGGGAGAGAAACCTGTGTGGGCAAGAAACCTAGGCTTACCGGTTGCGTGACCTGTAATGGGTGGACCGTGTGGTCTGACAACTGTGCCTAGACCGAAAGTACTGTGTCTGGAAAAGTCAAGGAAGGCCCAGATAAATAATCTTCATTGGATTTGGATACAGCCAGACTTTTAAGTTGAACTTACTGACTCTGATTATCCTTAGTTTCTTTAGGTAGGGAAATCCCACCTTAGCATAGGGCGAGATGCACATTTCACCATCCAGACATTTAAGTTAATAAATACCTTTTGTTTGATCTTCGAATCTGTTCTCTGTATCTTGCTTCATGATGCCTCACAAGGCATAGGCTTGAAGTGATGTACACCTGGAAAAGGAATATTTTGTGATAGTTTGGGTGCAGGTTGATGCATTCAGGCAGACCATACATTGGGATTGCTCAAAGGAAGGTATTTTCTAAGCATGTTTGGCATTACACTGACTGTCCATTTGAGTTTAGAGGAACAACCTGTAGTTAATAACACATAGGGCCTCATTACAAGTATGACGGTAATGCAACAACGGTGCCAGTATCGCTACTGACACCGTTGCTACCGTACCGCCATACCACAAGTTCCCGGGCGACCTGGTGGGCAGTGGGACACCCGCAAGCACAACTCGTGGATGCACCGGCACCCTTCTGAACAGTGCCGGTGCATCCAAGCTCCCCATTCCCATTCAGCCCTATGGGGCCCAATGGGTTTGGGGTGTTCCTTACTCCAGGCACTCGGCATGACCCGGAAATTGCCCATTTGCAGGTGCCAGTAAAATCACGGGTCCGGTCACGGGTCTTTGTTACAGGCACAGCTGCCGCCAGACCTGTAGTGTTTGGCTTTATGATAGTGCACAAGATGTGCTCCAGTCAGGTTGTTGAATCTTGTGGCTCTTTGACCCGAGATTACTTTTGCATTTTATCAACTGCAAACTCCCGAATAGTAAGTCGGGACAAGATGTAATGCCGGAATTAGCCCGGTCTAGAATATATTGTGTGAAACGTGAACTTAGTTGGAGAAAATAAGGGTATGATGGGCTGCAATGAATGTATCAACACATTCTATAGTGTGATATTCTGGTAATATGTTGTCTGAGGTTTAGTCAGTGCAGGGGTCAGAGCTCCTGTTCAGGGGCTATGTGCCTGTTGGCACATACAGCTATGGCACGCTTATTGCTTATAAAAAGCTTTATTCCACAGGAATGCCACCTTTTGGGACTAAGGAGCCGGGAGGCACTATTTCAGTTAACAATGTAAGCACCAGTATGCTCAAAGAACAGTACTAACAGGTCTCCCGGGCTGAAACCTCCACAAATGACCAGTTTTACAGTAGGGATAATTGGGTAACACTGAAGATACTTCCAGATTTGGGTGGTTCGGGCCTTTGAGTCTGCACTTATCATATAATAGCAGAGTCGGGACATGTGCAGCTCTGTTTAGCATGTTAGTCATGTGCCTGACATGTGGAGCTTGAACTGGCATGAGATAACAGTAAATGGCTATCTGAAGCTGTTCTAGCATAAAAAGGCCATGCTACTGGACTATTGAGGTGTGTTGCATATGCCCTAGCATATCATGACTGCATCCCTGCTAAATTGAGGCAGCACCATAGTTAATGTGGTGTCTGTGAGGTAGCATGGATTATGTAACATGGAATGTGGAGGAGTTGGGGTTCGAGGACCGAGGTGTGGTAGTGGTGGAGATGGTTGAGGCATCAAGATGGAAATGCAAAGTGGGGGTCTCTTAAAGCAGAAGGTAAACCTGCCTTGCAACTGAGAATTCCCTCGGCATATTATTGCCAAAGTTAAAATATAGGAGTACATTAAAATAGCATTTGTCCACCTTAGTAGTATTTAGTTTTTTATTGATCCTACAGTTATTATAGTTTAAAAAGAAAAAAAAGGTTTTATGATGTTACATCCTGTGCTGTCACTAGGGCAGAGGTCATATGCTATAATTTCACCTGATATCATCTGGTTTATTCGTCATGTGATGACACTTCATGGGTGTTCCCTGGTGGTAGTTTTCTCAGACATTACCATATTTCTGCAATAGCAATTTCCGAAGTATCTGCAAGTTGGGTAAGGAGATCTCTATTTACGATATCTACCTGTAGGGAATATTCCTTAATAATATGGGAATCGCTAGTAACTCAGAACACTATTTCATCTTCCAAAGTATCCCAAGTCATGTCCTCTACCACATAGGGGCACAGGGAGTATACCATGTAATTCCCCTCTTGTCAAGTAAAGACAGTCATAGTCCGATAGCATCAGTTTTTGTTTTAACAATCTTCAGGTATTTGAGCAAATTCCAAATGTTTGGAATTGAACATCATTCCAATCGATGTGCCATGAGAAAAAATGACACTTTGGGGATCCTTTTTGTAAAGCATTAATCTAATGGGGCTCTCTTTAAAATGTGTTTGGTGGCATAATGTACCCAATGGGCCTCATTACGAGTGTGGCGACCCATACCTTCACACTACAAGTCTGCCTGAAGGGGTAGCCACGCCGGGCAGGTCTGACGTTACCAGGCGCAACAGCCCTAGTAGGCAGAGTTTTCGTGGAAGCACCGGCACCGTTAGCAACGGTGCCGGTGCTTCTGAGTCCCCATTCCCATGGAGTCCTACTGGACTCCATGGGAATGGGAATTTACCGAATCCCCTGGCCTAACTCCCTGCTCCGCCGGGACTTGTGATATCCCAGTGGCACCGGGAAGTCAGGCAGCGGGTTCAGTGTTTTTGAGGTTGGCGGCAAGCCACCGGTAGCACCGGCGGGTAACCAACGACCGCGTAATGAGGCCTAACATGCTCTATGTTGCTATTTGTCCTATGTCATAATTTGTTTGGGATTTCTTAAATCTATTTCATCTGGTTACACTTCTAACACACTAACCTGGAAGATGAGTGGAAGTGTTGGTTGGTGTCTGCGGACATCTTAATGTTGCTGTCTACAGCCCAGTGCAGTCATGCTGTTTTTCCTGCAGGTGTCATTTGCTTGATTTCATTTGCTTCCTTTGACATATATCAATAATACAAGTCATATGAGGTTATGGGAGGGCCAAGTGTGAGATTGGTACTGTTGTGTACTTTGTGTCAATGAGTGCTGGGTTCCCCCTATTGATGGGCATTGTGTGTATGAGTTATGGGTGGCAGTGGTCTGGGTGGTGATGTTGTTGGCTACATGCACTTACCTAGATGTCATATGCATATTGCCATGTGTATCTTAATGAGCTTCACAAGATAGTGTTGGTTTGGATATTGTCACCAGAGGTTACTGCTGGTAAGTTGCCACTGTCCATGTATGCTCCAAGGGTTATATGATGATATCCACTTGCTCCCGGTGGCTCCAAGGATCAAATTCAAGACCCTCTGCATCTTCCACAAGGCTTTCTGGGGCCTGGGATCGCGCTACATACAACTTTCTCTCCCTAAATTACTTCCTGCTAGAGCCCTTTGGTCTGCAGGTCAGAGGTTTCTCTAAGCAGAGAGTGGGCGGTCAGATTTCTTCCCTCGGCAGGAGCCTCCCTGTAGAACAGTCTCCCAACCCTTCTCAGACTTGAGCCGGATCTCCTTAAATTCCAGAAGCTTCTCAAGACCTTCCTCTTCTCCTCCTCCTTCCCTCTCCCACTTCCTTGCTAATGCCCCCCACTGCTGCTGTGACTGGCTACCTGGTCCCTTCTGAGTCACACAGGGGCCAGGCCCCCCCTCGACCAGTCTGCCTCAGCACATCCTTAATTGCACTTGCCTTCCGGCACCCTTCCCTGACTGAACTACTGAGTCTGGTCCACCCCCCCTCCTTGCACCCTTTCCCAATGCACTTGCCCTCCTGGCTCTCCTTAGGATTTGCCCAGCCCACGGGGCCCCCTCCCCCTTCCCTTTGCTCTGACCTGCCCCTCCCCCTGCACTTCATGTTTGTTGCACTTGCATGATCCGAATGTCAAAAGGCCTAGTAGGACCGTATATTGTTGTTATCCTCTGTTCCCTCTCCCCCATAGTGTTGTGGCACCTGGAAACACTTTCTGCTGTAAAGGCGCCATACAAATATTCAAAAAATAAATAAATCCCTGGAACAATGTTACAGTGTGGCCAGGTGTTGGTGCATGAGTGATCAGGATGAAAGTGATATACCAGGTACTTTAGTCAGGCCGCCCCACAATTTTCTCTCCGGGGCATATATTCTGTTGTTACTTTGTCCTGCAGCCCTTGATCATCATGTGGCACTCCCACATATTTTGATTCAACACTCATAGACCATGCATGTTGGTATTTAGTGTGCTTCAAAATCTGAAGGCCCTTTTGTAGTCATCAGCACAGGATGGGTTAACCTCTGTGTCTGTACCTGGGATATGCGTGTGGACCAGTTTGTTTGTCCCGCGGCCCTGATGCACACATATATGAAGGTGGTGTCATGTAGTATATCTTAGGTCTTCTTGCTTCTTTGTAGTAGCGGGGTGGGTCAGATCAGAGACCCACGCTTCTATGTTATCACCTCATAACTTATTTCAGGGCTGCTGCAGGTTTGGGTGACGGTGCCAACAAGTGACTACCATTTTTGTTCTTTGTTGAATTCGGCCTGTCATTACCACCATATTGTGGGGTCTTGCTGCTGCCATCGCTGGTGTCTGTTTGGAATATATGATAGCCTTGGCGCTTCCCTGCGGAAGCTGTTGCATCTGGGATTTTTCTTAGCAAAAAGGTGTTTATTGCGACTGTGAACTGAGAAACGGGCTCCAGCTATTGAAATGTGGATGAAGGTCATTGCTTGGGCCAATAGCATGGAAGAGATGTGGATGTCTTTGTTTCCCCCGGTCTGCCGCTCCTACCAATATTTGGTCCGGATATAAGCTATATATTTTAAATGGTACACTGTTGGATGTTTGAGGGGCTTGACCTGTGTTGTAGTTTTTGGTGATATGGGGCGGGTGATCTACACGGAGCAATATCGGTGTCGTTCTGGAGGTGGGTATGGGGAGTTGCTTCATTGGAGTATCTGTAAGGATATGACGCCCCCTCCTACCTCATCCCCCTGCATTACTACCAAATCCTAGACTTGATGGATTCACTCAACAACCAGCCGGTCATTACTCACACCCAGTTACCAGCGCAAGAGAGCAGGGGCGCCAGCTTTTGCGTGACCGCACCAACCTTTTGAAACACATTCCCTGATCACATTAAAAATGAACAATCCCTCCTGACCTTCAAAAAACTATCGAAAACAGGGATTTTCAACAAATATGTATAACTACTTTGACTCCCTGTACTACTGTTTTCATCCTGCAACAACCAAGTACACGCGCTGTGATACCTGCTGGTCTGGGCGCTATACAAATAAATAAATGACTTTATGTCAAATGTTGAAAACTTCAACGGAAATTTCCTTTTTCACGTACTGTTTTTGGTTGTCTGTGTAACTGAGCAATAAAAAATACTTTATTTTTTTAAAACTGAACCTTTAACTGCTCCTTTCCCTTGTCAGTAAAAGGGAAAGTCATACAGAAATTTCTGTCTACAAAAAAAGAGTGTCTTGAAGAATTGTCTAATTACCGTATCAGACTCCTCAGGGAAACATTTTTCTAGGCACCTCCTTCCATCCTTACACGTTCAGTGTAAGGATAAAAAGCTGATTCATGTTGAACAATCTCACTTTTGGAAAGAATTTGCTCATGCTGGAAAACAGCATAGCATTAAAATGTTTGGCTGCCAAATACAGCTTGAACTGCAACTTTATTTTGCACACCAGACCTGGTTCCATGCACTTCCTCAGTTGCAACTTCCTATTCACACACACACACACACACTCTCATATAGCTACGTTCCACCTTACCCACTTACCTCCCAAAAAGAACGACGTTTTCCTTGATGAAATTACAGACCACATAGGAACAGCATAGGACAACAGCATAACTAAGATCTTCTTTGGATGTCTAATTCTGCATAGGACCCACTTATAATAATACTTATAATAATTGGTCATTTATCACACGCTTAATACCCAGAGGTCACAACAAAGACCACACACTCAACCTGATGTTCACTACCTCTCAAGTGATCGCATGCCCTCCTCCGACCTTTGGACTAGACAGACCATGCATCCATACCATCCTGCTCCATGACACACCAGTGAGGCCAACCCAAAATCAACCAAGACACCCCAGCACTCTTTCTAGAACTGTACCTGGGAAGCACTTCAAGGAAGCACTGAAAGGAAGTCACATCACCTTGATGTCCATCCTCGACACCAAGGTCAGCACACTGAAGCGCACCCTAATTGAGATCACCAACACCCATGCACCACTGAAACGTCAATGCACACCTTGATACACACAGGAACTCATCAACCACAAACAAGCCATACACAGACAAGTGCTTAGGAGCATCCCATCATCTAGAAGACCACAGCACCCTGATATCCCTTCATTCAGCATGCAGAACATTCACCATCCAGCCAAAGTAAACTGCTCTTATGCAATGCTTCCCTGGTGGCTGTTGTGCAGTGGGGTGAATTTCCAAGCAATGAAGCAGTGCCAGATACTGTGGTACTGCAATCGACTCACAAATGCAACTCCATCAACAACTTCTTCACAGACAATATATAGGGGATAAGCAAACAAATTGACAGCTTCAAGCAATCTACAGATGTCTTCCCAATACCAGCCCGCAACATATCAAGATGGACTGACAGTTAATGCAGAAGACCGTATGAACACTCTTACAGCCCTCAAACCCAACAACTGCAAAGATGACATCCTCCCCCGTCCATTGTGAAGGTCATTGCAGGTGAAGTATGCACACCAATGTTATGAATACAGTCCAGGCATCCACCACACAAGCCACCTTCCCAGATGCTCTGAAAATAGGGCAGCTCCTCCCCCTGCTGAAGAAAGCCACACTTGACCCAGAAGGCCGGGCAAATTATTGCCCTCATCATGCACATACCCTTCCTCTGCAAATGGATTGAGAAGACTTTCGCCATCCAGTTGCATGAAAGGATCACTCTGTAAAACCTCCTGTAGGTTCCCAGCCACAATGAAGCAGAGAGACTGCCACCATTCAAGTTACTGACAGCAATCTAGACAGAATGGATGGAGGTGCACTTTACAATTTCTGAGATGCCGGAGATGGACACCAATTTTTTGGATCAACGCTTTGCTAAAGAAAAGATGAAGATAAAAAGGTGGTCATTTATGTTAAATGTTAAATGTTAAATAATAAAGGTATTTGTACCGCGCACCGTCACCAACGGAATTGGTCCCCAGGTGGATCTGTAAACGATAAAGGTGGGATGGGTTAGTAGGTTGAAGAAGGGAGTAGGATAGTGAGAGGAGTGGTGTGCTGTTGGCAGCTTCAACTAACTATACACCAACTGCTGAGCTTTGGTGCGGGTAGCGGATCGGAGTTTGTCCGCGTGTGCTGTTGTTCTGGTTTATGTGTAGTTGCAGTGTTGTGAAGTGCGTGCGGCTTGTTGTGCGAGAGATGGTTGTGTGAGTTTTTTGAGTGAGATAAGTATGCAGAGTTTGAGCTTATATGGGTTAGTGGGTTACCTGATCTTTAGAAATGCTAGCACTCGTAGTTCTGAGGAGTGTGGCACTTGTTGGCCCTCACATTCCCATCTAGACGCGGCGCAGGCCAATGTTTAGGGCTCCATACAGGTGTGGTCGTGCCAACATTCACACTTTTATCTAGACGCGGCGCAGGCTAGTGTTTAGAGATCAGTCCAGGTGTGGGCAAGCTAACATTCACAACTCCATCCGAACGCCACGCAGGCTGATGTTCACGGCTCTGAGTGTGGCACATGCTAGCATTCATGTTTTTTTCTAGGTGCGGGCATGTTATCCTTCAATCGATCCTATCCAGATGCGACGCAGGCCAAAGTCCATCTATATGCAAGGTAAATAGACATACTACAGTCTCTATGGTGGTTACTAAGGATAGTGGGAGTTGTAGTTTATTAACAGGTTAGTGACTTTCTTCTTACTTTTCATTACACATATTCTTGATGCTGTTGGAACAATAAAAGTGCTAGCTGCATAATAAGAGCCTCTGTGCCCTTCCATTAAATCCTGTCACCCATTAAATAATTTATTTTAACATCAATAGCCTCTATTTTCTTTTTGGTATTAACCAAATTCTCTTTTCAGTGCTCCTTTTTCCATTTTCTTTCCTATTAATTTTTCTGTCTTTGGTCCATTTTCTTTTCTTCTTTCTCTTCTTCTGATTTTCCTTGAGTTTCTGTTTGTATGAATAAATTAATACGACACCGTGAGGTTTCACAAGCAGAGATATCAAACCTTATCCTACAATCATCGACAGGATTTGTACAAGGTATGTTGTCCTCCGAAACCATTTGTGATTCTGTTGCTGTCAAGGCTTCCGTTTGTTGTGCTCAACCACTTTCAATAATGCTAGACTTTTCACATGTTCGCACACATCTGAAAGTAAAGCATTTCAGATACTTCCACCCATTGCTCATCACTTAATCTTTTTCTGCATGTCACTGCTCGTTCCTTTCTTCCTCAGTTTTTTTAAATTTATTTTATTACATGGAATTTCAGGTAGATGTGCGTGTTAGCCTGCCACTTTGTCAAAAATCTGGATCCTACTACTCTGAAGTCACTTGGTGGCACGTGACACTCAATAGTACAGCATAACATGCCAATTATCATGTAAAGTACGGCAATTAGAGAGAGGACTGTGTCTTTTCAATTTGAGGGATGTCAATTAAGGACAGGAACAGGGAAATCCAGCTTGGGAGCAGTGCAATTATTCGAGAATCATGCCTCTTTGATATGTGTAGGAAAATATGCGAAATGGCCTGAGGGACATTGTGTAGCAGAGAGCAATGGGCAATGACAAGTGGCGCAAATGTGGGGACATTATGTGGGTGTATGTAGTACACAGAAACCGTAGTGGCATTCAGATAGAAATGGGACCACTAAGAGGGGAAGCATACTGTGAATTCGGGTAAGGGGCTGTTAAAAAGTGACGAGGAACAATTACCTTGTGGAGGAAATTCACTAATAAGAGGGATTGAGCAATGAAAACTGTGTGCGCCATTCAAGCTCAGAGCACGTACATGACAAACACAAACAAGGGACAAGAGAGGATGGAACAGCGGGCTGAGTGGTAAACCAGAGAAAGGATGCCGCAGTACAATGACCCCAGGCAAAGTTTGGATTGTATTCTGTTTGATGTACACTGCAGCACTCTCAATTTGATTTAAGCTGGGCAGGTGCCAGTCACGCAGTTCTGGCATTTCTCAGAAACCAAAGAAAAAAGAAGATTTGGGCATTGGTGTGCTCCACAGTCTCACCCTGGTAAATCAAACAAACGCCTTCAAAAAAGGTATTCCTGTTTGTATTTCATAATAAATGGAGTGCGATTTCAGCATGATCGGCACATGTAAAACCGACAGAAATAACCTTTTGAAAAGGTTTGGATAGTTCATGTTTTATATGGAGTTCCCTAAAGTTGAGTACCGTCTCAAAACACATTCCTTTCGATGTATGGCTACATAAGACGGAAATACCTTGATGGAACAGTTTGAGCTTGAATGCACCTTTGAGAATGTATTTTATTTAGGTATATATTATTTCATTTTGGTGTTTTGTAAGGTGAAAACTGACCGAAGTAAAGCTACAAAGTGTCAGTGATAAGACATTATACAGGACAAAACAAGCCGGGGATGGGGCGGTGATACGCTTACAACTCTAAACAACCAAAAGTTAGGCCACAGGCCCATGGTGTCCCTGATTCCAATAATGTGGGGTTACACAGAGGGAAACACATTCTAGCCTACGGACGTAATAACGTTTCATCTGTGCTTACATTACAGTCATACTTAACGTGAAAAATTAAGTACATGTAAGATTTTTGCAGGCGCAACGTGCGATGTTTGGAGGTTATCAGATATGCACAGTGATAAATGGAATAAATGTGTGCAGAAAACGGGGCTCACGCGTGCAAAAAGCACGCAAGCACCCATTTACCGATTCATGGAACACATTGTGCGTGGCTTACTTGAGACCTGCGTTGAATCCACGCGGGTCCAACACGTCACTGCGACACCACGAACGCCTTGCGTGATACGACCAGAAAAAGGCGCACACCGTCCAGCGCACACACCTAAAAAGGGGGCGGAACACGTGGAATGGGGAACAACAAGCAAAAAGCACTGCAGTAAAATCCTTGCAACGCCCACACGCGCGCTAACAACATGTATTCATGGAATCGAACAGGGCTCACCGGCGTGCAGCAAAAGACGCGCAAACCCAGAAACACGAACACCATGTGAAAGCTGGCATGACGTAAGCACCCCCACGCACCAAAACCAATGCATAAAACTGTGCGCAAACAACAAACGCGCCTATATAGCTACGATGAATGTACCATTCCTCACAACAGTGATCGTGGGACACCGCAGAAGGAGGAGGATAGCCTGCATTTTTTTTACCCAGGACCAGTCTTTTTGAGGCTGACCTCATATCATCCTAGACCTGGTCACTAAGTGGGAGGATGACCTCACATTACCCACCCTTTTCTCCCAAGCAGTGAGCCCCTTGGAAAAGGTGCTCAATGTACTGCATTTTTTGGCCACTGGGTCATTTCAGCAGACAACTGCCATAGTTGGGGGCATCTCACAGCCCACGCAGTCACGCTGCCTAGACCAGGTGTTGGCAATCATGACTGTATGCCCCTCAGCCTGCAGGCACATATACACACCCAAAACACCCACAGAAATGCAGGCCGTGGTGCAGGACCTTTACTGGATGGCACACTTCCCCAAAGTGCCTGGTGCCATTGATTGCACCCATGTGGCCCTACATCCACCGAGGGCCACTGAGCACATCTATCACAATCGCAAGCACTGGCATTCCATCAATGTGCAGGTTGTATGTGATACCAAGGGAATCATTACCTCTGTCTATGCCAACTATCCAGGGTCCACCCATATTCAGAATGTCACCCCTAAACCAGGACCTGGAAGCTTTGAGGCATGGCAACACATGGCTCATTGGTGAGTACAATGCCTGTGCACATGCATGCATGTCACACACAAACAACTAGACAAACCCAACTAATGACAACCATTATCACCTCCCCAGGGGACTGTGCCTACTGTGCCTCTGAGCACCTACATGATGACGCCAATACAGAACACAACCACACCACCACACCACCCCAGGTAAGATACAACGCAGCCCATATTGCAACCAGGGCCATAGTGGAGCGCACATTCAGAGTGCTAAAGTCACGCTTCCGCTCCCTTGACCACTCCGGTGGACAGCTACTATATGCACCACCAGTAGTGTGCAGGATCATTGTGGCAGCATGTGTCGTGCACAATGTAGCAACACGGCGGGGCGTACCGGTAGACATGGTGGTGCCCCCACATCCCCAACTACATGCACCCCCGCTGCACATAGGAGTGGCCAGGGCACGTGGCGAGGCTGCCCATACCCAGCTTGTGGCACAATTTTTCACCTAAAATCCCACCCCTGCGGAGTGCACATAGGCCTGGCACATTCCAGGTGACAATCGATGATGACAAAGGGACAATCAACTGTCACAACCTTACCACCCTGAGAATGTGTCCTTGGAAGTGCTAGATTGTGTGCATCCCTAGCTACTTAAACCAACACAATCCCGTGTGACCAAAAGGCACACATTCAAGATGCAGCATGCTACCAACCCCATGCAAAACAGCACATCCAAATACTGGTATGTCACCTAAACCCTCCCAAAACCCATGTCACCCGGCCGACACACCACGCCATGACATGCAATGTAAAAAGTCCAAAGTAAATGCCCAACACATGACACAACTGTCACAAAGTGCACATTGTCAAATGGAAATAGGTCAGTAACAATTCCCTCTGACACATCAAAATGAAACCGTACGCAGGAACATCCATTTACCAGCATAACATATCATAAACACAGGACCCAACAGTGACAATGTCAGACAGTGACCAATCACAATAGCACAAGTGCCTCAATGTGATAAAGCCACCACATGGACCCCTTCCATCTCCCTTCCATCTTGAGTGTGTCTCTGCTAGCTAAAGAGGGCAGGGTAACGCATACAGCATGAAGGGTATCAATAATGGAGACAGGCAAGGTAATACATGAAGATGTAACATTAAAAAATGCCCTTATTTATCTAAAAACTAAAATGCATGCTAACCATGCACTGGACAAACAATCATGAATCCCGAGTAGGGGTGTATACACAAGTTGGACTTCAGACTGGCCACAGAAATGATGGATGCCCAATGCCTCTGAGTAAGTCACTGTCACACACTGCCCTCCTTGCAAGCCCATGGAAAGGGGAAGCAGGAGTGGCATATGTGTCTGGACCCCAAGCCACAAACACAAACACGAGACAAACCTGTATGGGCCCAGCCGGAACACACAGTGGATGCCTTTGGATGCCACACAAAGCAACACACTGTTACATGAATGCACAATAGACAAAAAAAAGATATAAATGGCCATGGTGCACCAGGGGGGTGCACCCAGGAGGGAGGCTGTGCAGGGTGCACCTCAACACCCGCATGCTAGATGTTGAGAATAAAAATAAAAACCCTCCATGGGTTCATGGCCTACATGGCTAGCCTATAATGGGAGATCTGTCACCGCTGTCGGCACCCTCTGATGTAACATAAGAAGGTGTGCATGGTAAGGGAGTCTGACCATGCATAGCCCTGGTATGCTCCTCAATGGCAGCAAGCATGCAGGCCTGAAAGGTCTGATTCTGCATAATGATGGTACAGAGGACCCCATGCAACACCTCATGTGTAGCATGGAGTTCTGTCTGCAAGACCTCCAGGGTTGCACGAAGTTCAGCATAGAGGTAGTGTGTCAGCTTCTCCATTTGCTGTTCTGCCTGTCTACTGTGGGCCATTTCAAGTGCAGCCATAGTAGATCTGAGGGAGGTGTTCTCTTCCCTCAGGGCATCCCTATGGGCCTCTGCCTGTGCAGCTATGGCTGTGCGCAGATCCCCCAGTTCAGCCTGTCGGTCCCCGTTGTCAGCAAACATGTCCAGCTTGTGCGAGCGGCATGTGGACCGCACTGCCTGCTGCTGGAGCTCCATCTGCCTTTCGGGGAGAGAATGGAATTGGCCACCCTTTCCAAGCCCTGAGCCAACATCTCACATGATGCCACCTGTTGCTGTGCAAAGGCATACATGGAATCCTACCACACAGTATTCCCGGGTGGCACACGGCCACCGCGTTGCTGGACACCATACATGTCGGGCCCAAGGATACCTGGCCCTTGCTGCGCTGGCGCTGCCTGTGGCTGCAGGACTGCATTCCTCCCATGTTGAGGTACCCGAGGAACAGGAGCAAATGGTGTGGAGCGTGATCCTGAATCCATAACCACTACAGACGGACATACCAACACTGACTGGCCCCGTGAGGGGTCTACCCCCCTGCAGGTGTGTCGGACAGAACAGCATCCACAGCAGAATCACTCACCTACAACAGCAATGAGGGTTCAATATCTGATTCTGCAAGAGAGGCATAGGGCTCCTCAGAGGTGTACTCAGAGACACCCCTGGCCAGGATGGTCTGGAGCACCAATAGATTTTCATGGGCCACCACACCACGGCCTCCACTAGTGCCTGGTTGGGGTTCTGAATACGTCACCCCCTCCACCATCTCCTCCTCCTCCACATCCTCCTCCACTGCATCCAGTGCCTCATCACCTGCAGAAAATCATAAGAAGACATGGACACACATGTTAACAGCATAGGCCACACACATAGGTATGACAACATTGACAGCCAACGCATGTACCAGTCATGTCACACATGACACAAACTCAGGCATGCAGTGTCAATGAAATGTAAGGGGATCCTGAAAGAAGACAGGGATGCATGTGAAATAGCAAAATTAGACATTTACTAGCACCTGCATCACACACAAGCTTGTGACTGGCATAGTCCTTCCACAAACATGACAGATGCCAACACACAGATGGTACGTAGCATAGCCATGCCCAATCTGTCAGCTAGACCCAGATGGAAGATCAATACTACTGTCCATGAGCCATGTACAATGGATGTCATTTGACATTTCATTGAAATCACTATGATAAAACACATGTGTCACAGGCTGCAACGACACTAGGGTGTTGAAATACAGTGAAGGAAGGCACATGGATTCATTATCGGCAGGTCACTTTGACATCATGCAAGTGAATCGGCATGTGGAAAGGGATAACAGGGTTCAGAAGTGTGTGGGTCTAGTGCAGTACATGTGTACCGACTCAACTATCATTGAGAACACAGAGGCAGTAATGTGAATGTCGTGGACTGATGGCAGTGTAATGGCAAGAGCAGTCATTCTGTGTAAAGTGCTTGTAGTGGGTTGTAGGGATACAGTAGGGTGGGGGACAGGGCTCAAGGCAAGGGTACACATGGGGGGGACAGGGTCCCCCCACTTTATTCAGAGGGTGGACTCAGTCCCCCAGCTAAAAGAGAAACCTTGGATGTCCTTTTGGAATGTATTAATTAAAGCAGACCTCGGGGATCAAACTGCAGTTGTCAGGTTTGTAGGCCGGACACTTCACCACTGCACTGTATAACCTGATCAAAAATAATAAACTGCTAAAGGTGAAATGTCCCATTTCGGTACTGCAAGTCCCAGGGAAAACATTTGTATTTGTTCTTGGAGTTTAAAACATGCACACATTTTAATGTTTTCAAAAACACTATTAGAAGAAAATATCCTCTCTTGGTTTTGTGTGTGTGTTGAGTTTATGAAAGGCAAATGTCATTTGTCCTGTTCAATTTGGGTGGTTATGCAAAGCCAATTTAATGAAATGTGCATATTTCACCTTGATATGCTAATTCCTGGTGATGTCACATCCCATTGCGTTTGCTGATGAGTCCCCCCACTTCAATTTTTAGGACTTGACCCCTCGGTGGGGGATGGCTTGGAGGTAGTGCATGGCTCAAAATGGTTGCTCAGAGTACCGTGTTGTAGCAGACAGTGTCGGCAGGTGTCAATTGGATTCTTTCAGTCATCTGGGACTACAGCAGGGGAGAGGAAACAAACATCGGTCATGTCATCTTTGATGTCCTGGGTGTTAGTCTTAGCAGTGCACAGAAGTGGCGCGAGTTATGGTTGCTTAGCATACCATAACTGGCGATTTCAAGGGTTTACTTGTAACCGTAACATCCCTTTAACAAAGATTTTTCACTGAATTTCATGGGTTTTTGTTAGTGCAACTTAACCATAATGTCCCTTTAACAAAGTTTTTTCAGTGAATTTCATGGGTTTTTGTTAGGGCACCTTAACCATAATGTCCCTTTAACAAAGTTTTTTCATATATATATATATATATATATATATATATATATATATATATATATATATATATATATATATCATCACTGATGACATCACATGTGCATTTACTTTTCATGAAAAGTCTGTACAAGGGGTTCTCATTGTAATGTTGATAAAGTGTCAACGGTCATTGGAATAAATATCATGGGGTACGTAGTGCATTAAGCAATGCAGTGATACAAATAGCATTCTATAAGTTCTTTAGTATACTAAGATACTCATGTAGAAACATAGGAATTGTGAGGAGCATACATGATGGAGGTGCAATATTAAAATTAATAATCTTGCCATGTTGAATAGTGAAATGATAAATGCTTTCTTATTAGAATTGTGTCTTCTCTGAAATATTTAATAAGTAGCTAATAAAAACCAGTTTCTATATAATTGCATTATTGCAAACAAAACAGAAACAGACAACAACACATTGATATATGAGCATGTACAGGGAAAATGAAGTAAAAAAAGAGCAGTATTACCAGACAGTCTTCACAACCTAACTGATTATCTTCATGCACAGAAATGATTGCTCTGCTTCAAAGCTACTACTTCCCTATGTACAAGTATCACATAATGTGACTGGTCCCTAAGGAAAGTAGTGTGGATACAATGTATACAAATATGAGGATATGCAGGGAAAGTACATTAATACAAAAACAGTTGAACTATAACAAAAATGTTGATAACCTTACTGATCATCTTCATACATACAAAGCATTGCTGTTTTCCAAGTCTGTGTTTCCCCTATGCATATGTTTCATATGCTGTGAGTGAACCCCAAGTGAATTACTGTAAGAACATATTTGAAGTATAAGTCTACAAATATAGTACCTTTTGAATTTTACTGGCCTAGATATGTCAGTAAAAGAAAAAAGAGGGAGCCAGATATGTGATGTCATGTCATCAAGGACATTTGTGATGTCATCTTTGATGTCCTGGGTGTTAGTCTTAGCAGTGCACGGTGGTGGCGTGAGTTATGGTAGCTTAGCTTACCATAACTGGCTAATTTCAGGGGTTTTTCAGTTTTACTTGGAACCATAACGTCCTTGTAACAAAGTTTTTTTCACTACATTTCATAGGTTTTTAGTAGCGCAACTTAACCATAACGTCCCTTTAACAACAGTTTTTTACTGAATTTCATAGGTTTTTACTAACGCAACTTAACCATAACCTTCCTTTACCAAAGTTTTCTTTACTGAATATAGATATACATAGCGTGAATTTGATAGGTGTTTACTAGGATTCCCTTACTTTATATACATGTAACATAGAATATACTGAACCCCATGCTAGTGATTTTGATGTCTCGGACTATGCAAATGTCCGCGGAGAGACACGGACAACATCAACACTACCGAAAAACTCAGGGGGTTTCTTAGATTGTTGTATCATGCCATATAAACACTGAACAAGTTAAAAAAGCAGCACATGAAGACATTATATGTAATAATAAATAAGAAGTGGAAACTATATATGTAAGACATCTACCACCCATTTACATAGCATATGTACTAGAATGGAATATACCAAAACAAAAAAGATATGCCTCCAACATAATTAACTCACAGAAACTGCACAGCAAGAAGCAACAGCAGACCTACACAACAGTAACAACAAAACTTACCAGAAACTAGTAAGTAAACTTCATTGTTCTTATATATTTCTAAACTTTCTGTATTAGGTACACTGAAAGTAAAAAAAAAAAATTACACAGAAATGTCCAGTACTTTGGAATGGCTTGAAGAAAATTTCCCACGTGATGAAATGAGTGAAGACAGTGATACTAATGGTAGAGACATCTCTATATACACCAATTAATAACCATTACTTTATGTATACGTAACACTTTTTTAACAGACCATACAAACAGTGAAAATAATATAGCAAAAGAGACATTAGAAAATGCTCTGCAGCGAATGGGACAAAAAATGGATATGCTAATGAAAAATGTCAATATTTTAAAACATTTTGTGGAGGACCACATAAAAGAAAACATTAAATATCATTGTCCCACATGTACCTGTTCCCCCTCTTCATGTCCCAGTCAACTATCCCCAAATCCTCACCATCAAGAAAAACGTTATGAGACTTCCATCCCTTCATCCCCTCCCATCCATCCTCTCCAAACCCCTAATTCCCCTGTATTTGTGTCAGTTCCTGCTTCCCCCTCTCTTTCATAAATTTTATATTTGTATATAATAATAAAATATATTTATGTGTGTTGTTACTTTATTCCTCTGTGTCTTCTTTTTTTTAAAAAAAAGGCAGTTAAGGTGTCCACAGACAGCACGGGTGTCCGGAATGTCCGTAATCTACCAAAACGGAGGTGTCCTAAGAACACTATGCCTGTCCGTACTATCAGCAATCAAAATGGAACTGTTCTTAGAACACACTCGATGTCCGGGATGTCCGCAATTAACCAAAATGGAGGTGTCCTAACAACACTATGCCTGTCCGTACTGTCTGCAATCAAAATTGAACTGTTCTTAGAACACACTCGATGTCCGGGATGTCCGCAATTAACCAAATTAGAGGTGTCCTAAGAACACTATGCCTGTCGGTACTGTCCACAATCAAAATGGAACTGTTCTTAGAACACAAGTGATGTCAGGGATGTCCGCAATTAACCAAAATGGAGGTGTCCTAAGAACACTATGCCTGCCCGTACTGTCCGCAATCAAAACAGAACTGTTCTTAGAACACACTGGATGTTCGTACTGTCCGCAATCAAAATGGAACTGTTCTTTGAACACATCCGATGTCCGGGATGTCTGTAATTAACCAAAATGAAGGTGTCCTAAGGACACTATACCCATTCGTACTGTTCGTAATTAAAATGGGAGTGTCCACACTGTCTGTAGAACATCTACACACATGCGCACCACACCCATAGGTCCTGCAAACATCACGCCTGTCCGTAACTGTCCATCGCACGTGCGTCACACTTTTAATTAGTTTGAGGTCCCGAACACTGTCCGTAGAACACCCTCACGCATGCGCACAACTGTCCCTGCACATTTGGTGTCCTGCGGACAGCTGTCCCATTCGCGAACGTATCCGCAACGTCATCATGTGACCGCACCCACACTGAGCGTGTGTCCTTAATTGCGGACACTGCCCGGGTCCCGAACATTTTAAAAGTACTTTTTTGGACAATACAAAGTATTTTACAGTAAATGTTCACCATTGCACATGTCCCAGACAATGGGGGTCATTCTGAGGTTGGTGCGAAGGGACAAACGCTGCTGGTAAAGGATTACTGGCATCGATTACCGTACGGGCTATTCTGACCAGCCTGACCGCTATTAGCGGCATCGTAATTTACAGCGCCTCTAATAGCGGCATAGGCGCGGGCACGTGGGCCACCATGCCGGCATTAGCAGCATGCCGTAAACTGTAGGAGATCACAAGTTAGGCGGACATGCAAATAAACGGTTCATGAAGGCATTAAAAGTGGTTACCGGCATGCCGTAAATACTGGCATCTCAGACCTACCGCAAAACACCATGTGCAGTGATCCCAACTGCCACAGGTGCGCACAATCAGCACAGGTGGATGCAATGGAGTCTGGCCCACTACAAAAGGAGCACACCTACACACCACACCCCCTCCCACACCTAGATGATTCCAATAGTAGTAGCATTACTGGAGCTGGAGGACATGCTTGCATTGCCACAACAGCAGCAACAACAACAGCCGGCACCACAGAGGAGACGCAGGAGGAGAAGGAGGGTGGAACAGGCCCAGCATGCCCCACCAGTGCAGCCACCGTTACCACGCAGGCAGCCCCCAATTCCTCGCATCAGAGCCAGTCCTTTCAACCTAACCCCTGAGAAGATCCTCACCCTGTACCGTCTGGACCGAGACACCATCACCACCATTGTGGACCTGATACACGATGACATTGTCAGCCTCATAGAAATACGCACCGCCATCCCCCCTCTACTGAAGGTAGTGTCTGTGCTCCACTTCTTTGCCACAGGCACCTACCAGCACACAGTGGGGCACATGCATGGCATATCACAACCCTTATTTTCTTGGATACTGAACCAAGTGCTGGATGCCCTCCTCAAGCACACAAGGGACTACATATCCCTACCACGGACTCCCCAGAAGATATTTGATACAAAAGTTGGCTTCCATGCACTAGCAGGCATGCCAAATTGTGTAGGTGCCCTCGACTGCACCGACATGGAGTTGGTGGTCCCGCATGCCATGGAGGTGGTGTACCGCAACCGCAAGCAATACCACTCCAGCAATGTACAGATGGTATGCAACGCCAGCAAGATCATCACACATTGTTGTGCCCGATATCCCGGATCAACTCATGACTCTATGGTCCTGCGGAACTCCACGCTACCATGCTTCATGGAGCGACATGCTGGACGACGTGCCTGCCTGCTTGGTAAATTGCATGCCTGGCTCATGGCATTGAAATGGGGGGAGAGATGCACACACCACCATGCTGCCAAAGTTGATGTGACTGCACGATGTGCACATCACCTAACACTGTGCCCCAAAGCATCACAAACGGTACATGACACCCAAATCCCATAGAAATGAAGTAAGGTTGACACCTATCACTACATGACTAACAGGAAACCACCCCACATCCCACAACCCGTGCACCACTCATCAGCGGCCCTCACCCTCCGTAACGCCATCCTGCACCATGCAGTGCATATGCACTATGTTGCTGTCTCCAGCATATCACCACACAGGACAAGCATCACTGGGAGTGCATTCAACTGAACCAACTAGGGAACCCACAGTCTGTCAGAGGGCCACCACATCCACAGGAGTGCTGCATGTCACCATGGGAATGATCAGCACTGATTACACAATAATGCACAGACTACTGCGAATGCTCCCTCTAAGTAAATCTCACAGAACACAACACATCACAATTCTGACACAAACACAGATGCATGCGTACACGATACATGTGCTACAATATGTCAGTGCACACCATGTATCATCTTGAAGATGCAACCCACACCATTAGTCCATGACACAGGACACATTGAGGGTCTGAAGATGGCGTAAATATATCCATGAGCATGTGCATGTGGGCAAAACTGCTGGCATGTGTGACTAGTACAGCTGTTCATCATGAATAGACTAACATTTACATTTTATTGCCTCTCATGCAGGTGATAGTGGCTATCCCTTGAAGCCGTGACTCCTCACCCCTATCCAAAACCCACAGAACACGCACGAGGAGGAGTACAATCGTTTCCATACCCGTATCCATGTGGTCATCGAGCAGACCTTTGGCCTGTTGAAGGCATGATTTTGCTGCCTCAGCCGGTCGGGTGGAGCACTCCTCTAGAGGCATGAGAAGGTGGCCAAGATCATCATGGCATGTGTCATGCTGCACAATATGTGCATCCGTCGGAAAATGCCCCTGCCCCCTGACATTGAACTGCTACCACCTGGTAATGATAATGGGGAAGAAGAAGATGTGGCTGGACATCATCGCGGTGCCGATGCACAGGAGGGATGTGCTGTGCGCCAGTCAGCGATAGCACAATATTTCTGACACACATGGCAGCAGAGGGTGACGTGATGGTTGGACAGAGGGCACTGGGTGTGGGAGTACATATACACTATGCACTATAAATGAATAAATGACATATGTGCAATGATGAATGTCCACTCAGGTCTTGTTTTTCACACAACGGGTGTATTCAATATAACAATGTAAATGTAAGTGCAAAAACCCTCCACCACCCCCCACAACTCCGCCATACACCCTCGCCCCCCTCCCCTCACAACTCCCCCACACACCCTCAACCCCCTCCCCTTCCCCCCACACACCCTTCCCCCCTCCCCCCACAACTCCCCCAAACACCCTCACCCCCCTCCACTTCCCCCCACACACCCTTCCCCCCTCCCCCCACAACTCCCCCACACACCCTCACCCCCCTCCCCACAACTCCCCCACACGTGTCCCATCGAGTCTCCAATGCCTACATGAGGCTGCCCTGACGCTCAATTGGCACTCCCTGGTCCAGGTGGCGGCATTTCTTGCCGGCGCAGGGTACGTGCCGACCTACGGAGCGGGCTTGTCTGTGTGGAACTGGGTGAAGACGGTGTGGCCGCTTGCTGGGATTGTGAAGTGGGATGCCCTGCCTCCATGGCATCTGCTATGCGGCCGCAGACTTGGCGGAGGGCCAAGACCTCCTCGCAGAGGTGGATGGTGTTGTCAGCAAAGGATTTCGCCATGGAAGCAGTGTTGTCCATGATGGACCGGCTTAAAGATGCAAAGTTTTCACTCCACTCCTGTCTGGCCAGTCTGTTTTCCTCGACAGACTCCCGCACAAGGGCAGTAAGCAGGTCAGACCGCTGCGGTCCTGCGGGTGCACCTGTGGTTGTTGTCGGTCCCTGCTGTCCTGCCCAGCCTGCTCAGCCTCCCTAGTTGTCAAGATGGGACTGAAGTGTCCTTCTGCCTGCTCCTGTCCAGACTGCTCCGGGGTGGTGGCGTGCTCTGTATCGAGTGACGATATTTGTGGAGATACCAGTGGACTTGGCGTACGGACCACTTCCAATACATCGTCCTCAATGGGCACCCATATGTCATCCTGTGGGCCCTCCACGGCCAGGGGTGCTGTGGCTGCCACCTTCCCTGCAAAACTGGACTCCTCGGATCGTGGTGCATAGTCTGAATAGTCAGGATGGCCAATGGTTGGTGGTGGTGCTTCGCCCTCTACGGGCCTTGGTGGCACCGGTGTAATGGGTACCTGGGGTGGCTTGCCTGTTGGAGCACAGCGCCCCCTGGGTTGTCCCCTCGAGGTCGAAGGGTGGTCGCTGTCATCTCTTCCGTCGGCGTCACTCATGTTGGCCAAGAGCAATGCTATCTGACATGCATAGTATTTAGGGCCTGCACAAATGTGACTAGTGGCATTTATATCTTTGTGTGGTATGTCTCATGTACGATATTGCCTTGCGGCAGGCATCTGCATGTGTCTGTAATGCGTCCACCTACTTTGCTGTGTGTGTGTGTGTGTGTGTGTGTGTTGGACCATGGCTTGACTCTTTGAACTGACATATTGGTTGACTTTCATCAGATTTGGCATTACAATGTTTACTTTGGACACTCACCTCCATCGCCCGATGTTGTGGCGCCACACTCCATCTGGCCAACACCTTCAATCCCCTCCATTCCTATCATGCTGGCGCAGATGTCCTCCCATGGGGTGAGCGTGATTGGGGAACTGGGACCTCCTCCTTTTCCCATTCCCTGGCTGTAGTTCACTGAGAGGATGTTTCGTACCCTAAGTCGCAGGTCGTCCCAGTGCTTGCGGCACTCTTTGATCGTGCGTGGGGTGTTTCCAACGGCACTGACCTTCTAAGCAACAAGTGCCCAGATCTCCTTCTTCTTCAGTACTGCCTCTCTCTTCATGTCATTTGAGAAAACTATGGCAGCATGCTCCTCCAGTGTGTCTAGCAGCATCTGCATCTCATCCTCATTGAATCTTTCTTTTCCGCTGGTGGGCAGCTCCCTTCTTCAGGGCCTTGGGCATAGTGGTGTTATAGGTGAATCTTTTCACGACAACAGCAGAGTCCGAAGGGTCCTGTGTGGTGAGAATGGAAATGGGTTGTGTTTTTAAAGATGGCCGCCGTGCTCCTTCCTGTTCCTGTGCGATGACGCTATTTCTAGTTCCGCTTATTAGCGGTGACCGTTAATAGCGGTGACGTTATCCTCTGTTTCTGTTCCTGTCACCACAAGAGACACTCCTGTGGGAGAGCGCATCCCTCCAGCTGCCTCACAGGCATTTCATGATACTGTTGACCCTTACCTTTCGAGGGTCACAATATTGGGTATGTACTGCGACGCAGTACTCTGCAAGGGGGAGAATCTTCAGAGTGCTTTCGAGACTGCGGTCAAGAAGCACGAGAAGAATTGCCCACTACCTGAATAAGGAAAAAAAACAAAGAAGAAATCCAATGTGGATAGCCACGTCCCCTGCACACTTTCTAGACGGCCAAGATAGGCCTTTTGAACATTTTTTGTAAATTTTTTTGAAATACAATATTGATAACTTTCAATCAATTCTGTAGAAAATGTCCATAAATAATTCAGTTGAAACTTTCTGTTTTATAAAAAACAATTTTTGCTTTTTATTTGTCTTTTGGTGAGCCCAACGCGTTTCGAGTATAAAAAACTCTTCATCAGGGGCCGCATTTTTCAACAAATTAAAGTGTACAAAAGAAAATACATATATACTTCAATTAGTTTGAACTTAAAGCAGTTTTTACACAATTTTGAAAAACATCATATCAAACTTTTAGATCAATTTTAACAGATAAATTGTTTTCAAGGCAATCAGCCTAGTCTATAGGGCAACATCCCATTTTTCAGTCCTCATTTTAAATCCATCTCCCACAGAGCTAAACGCTATAGGATTTCATCAAAAACCAACAATTAAGGTTGATATGCAAATGACCTAAGTCTAGTATGGGCGTTTAGTTTCTTATTAAATTTCGAATGTGGGGTAATGTGCCTTATGTATCCATAGTTGTGGTACACAGAATTGGAGAACGTGGTATAATATCTTAAGCAACTGTGAGTATAAGGAGGAAGTGGTGAGAGAAACAGGCTAGGAAAGGTGGGTCAAATAGTAGCATTCAGAATAGAAGAAAAGTGAAAAATGGGCAACCATCTTACCCAGGACCATATATTAGCCTCATGGAATGATCCAAGATCAGCAGAGCTGATCCAGGTGTCGAGCGGACACTATGTAGTGCATCTCCTGGAAAGAAGACTTTGGTGAAGCCTTGATGGGTATGGATATCTAAATGGGATAATGGTATAACCAAGCAGTTATTAAATTAGCTGAGCGGAATAATAAGTGCAAACGAGAGGGTCCAGCATCTAACTCAAAATTAACTTACAAGTTCAGTATCCATCTGCGTCCAGGAGTAGTCCGAGTACGATCGGGAGCCGCACCAGAGTGAAGTATTCACTCGGCGTCCCTGTTTATATACTGAAAAGAGGCTGTGAGGTCATCGCGCGCATGTGCGGGCAACGTCACGAAAAACGTGACGTCACCCGCGCACGCGCGCCAAGACGTAAACAAACCAAGTAAATACGTTTTAGGGTACCGGGTTGGATTTGAGCCATAAAAGAATTATGAGTGACAAGTATGGTCATGAAGTTGAACAGTATTTGCAAAGACTAGGTGATGTAAATCACGATCAGAAGGTATGTAAAAAAGAAAGAGTTAGGCACATAACGAACAATTAAAAACAATGTTATTAATCCCATAAATTATTGGGTGTGCTTTCTAGTGTTCGTCTAAATGGCAAAAAAAATTGTCGGGCAAGGGAATTATCAGAATACAGACAGTTTAGATAAATCTAGAAAATGTCATTTACATTTCAATTTAAAAACAGAATATGTACACAAATCTCGAGATGCCAACAGTATAGATATCCTAGGTATACAGACTAGTACATGTAGGAATAATTTATGTTTAGAAAGTGGGGTAGCATATAATACACAATATCAGTCCCAAATATCACAATATTAGTCCCAAATTTCAATTGTTGTGAGTTTACATGACATGAGTAAACTGTACATTTATATTACAAAAACAGGTACAGGTGATCCCTTGTCTAGACAAACAGGTGCTAAAAGTGTATAAAATTTTAAGGAGTGACAGGCCAAATCTTGATTTTTGATATTTGAGCTCCTATCGTGGAATGAGATGATTGGGCTCAAAGTATTACAGGGATAATTTACAAAAACGGTCCTAAATAGTAATCTTCATTGATTCCAAGTGGAGTCATGGAATCAAGTTTGTTTATCCAAAAAAGTTCTCTTTGGGCCAGAAGTTTTGGAAGGTCCCTACCTCTACTAAGGGGTCGTAGGACTTCGAGTACCACAAATCTCATCTGTGATACATTGTGTTTTTTGTCTCAGAAGTGTCTGTACACGGGGGATTTGCTATTTTTCGTCCTCACACAGGATTTGTGCTCTGTCCACCTGTCCTTAACCTTTCTGTTTGTTTTGCCTACGTAGTACATACCACATGGGCAGTGGATTGCATAGATTACATTCTTTGTATCACATGTAGCAAAGTTCCTTAGCATTATTTTTTTGCCGTTGTGTGGGTGTCTAATATTGTCACCTTTGATCACGTTGTTACAATGTTGGCAATGTAGACAGGCGAAAGTGCCTGTTTTTTGTTTACTGAGGGTCATCTGAGTTGTCTGTTTGGGTTTCTCTGCTTTTATCAAATGGTCTCTCAAGTTGCTGCCTCTTTTATAGGCCATCATAGGTGGGTCCGGGAACAATTCAGATAGTGTACTGTCGGATTTGATAAGGTCCCAATTTTTGTGTATTATTCTTTTGATCTGGAAGCTTTGACACGAGTATCTTAGTGTGTGGATTAGTCCTTTGTCTTTTCTTTTTGGGTTTCCTTCCAATAGTGTATTTCTGGCTTGAGTTTCCGTGCGTGCTATGGCACTATCAACAACCTCCGAAGGAAAACCTCTATCCAAGAATCTTTTCTTCATTGTGCTGTATTCATTATGCAGCGTGTCTGCCTCTGACGGAATTCTCTTTACTCTTAGTAACTGGCTGTACGGTAGGTTGTCTTTCAGATGTTTTGGATGATGGCTTGTGTGGTGAAGACAACTGTTCACGTCCGTAGGTTTTCTGTATATCTTGGTTTATACAGAGGAGCCTGTGATTTCCACCGTGACATCTAGAAAATTCACATGTGGCTTGCCGATTTTGATGGTAAATTCGATTTTTGGGTTACAGCTGTTAAGGAAATTCCAAAAGTTTAGCTATTCTGTTTCGGTGCCACTCCATATACCGAAAATGTCGTCGATGTATCTCTGCCAGCATTTGATTTTATCATTCCAGAGTATATTATCAAGTACAAAGGTTTTTTCATAGTGGTACATGCAGATGTTTGCATAAGGTGGGGCCACTGAGGACCCCATTGATGTTCCGGAGATCTGAAGATAATATTGACCATTATGTCTGAAGTAATTGTTGTAAAGGATGATGTTCAATAGTGCCAATGCGAAAAAGTTTTGAATGTTTACGCGTCCATGATTTAGTAAAAACCATTCCAGTGCTTCAATGCCTTCTGAGTGTGGGATGGAAGTGTATAGACTGTTGACATCCATAGTAAAAAGAATCAGGTTGTCCTCTGTAAGGTGTTGAGCTTGTAAAATTTTCAAAAAATGCGTGGTGTCCTTGAGGTATGTTGGAGTGGCTTGTACTAATGGTTGAAGTGCTGCATCAAGGAATATAGCAAGTGGTTGGAAGATGCTATTTGTTCCTGCGACAATTGGGCGAAATAGTGGGTCTTGTAGGTTTTTATGTATCTTGGCTAAGCCATAGAAAACTGGGGTTATTGGGTATTTTTGTGTCAGAAATTCTGCTGTTTTCTCCGATATCCAATCCATTGTTAATGCTTGGATATCCCCATAATTGGATCGCTGTCAAGTAGTGTGTAGGTTCTAGTGTCATTCAAATGTTTGCCACAGCCAGCATCATAAAGGGTTGTGTACATGAGGACTAACGCGCCTCCTTTGTCGGCTTGTTTTAGAGTGAGACTACTGTCTTCAGCAAGTTGCTTAATGAGTCTTAGTTCGTGTTTCCGGATATTACATTTCTTTGGTGGCACATATTTTAGTCTTTTGAGGTCTTTTGTAGTTTTCTGTTTAAATAAATTGATCAATGGGTGATTTACCTGAGGGTAAAAGTTACTTTTATTTTTCATTTCGAGGTATCTTGGTGTAGGCTTAGGTTGCAGGTTGTCCTCAATGTTGTTAAAGAATACCTTCAATTCCATCTTTCTTATTAGTTTAAAGAGATTGATTTCTTCTTCAAAGTAAGAGGTGGAGTTTGTAGGAATGAATGAAATTCCCAGGTTAAGTGTGTCCATTTGTGCCTGAGTGAGGGGTTTGGAGGAGATATTGATGACAAGATTCTTCTTTATTTCTTTTTCTGCCGTAGTTTTCTTCTGTCCTCTTCTGGCTTTCCGTTTCCTAAGAAAGGAATTTGTGGGGTTCCAGTTGTTGGTCTACCGGTAGTCTCAGAAGACTCTGTAGGTGGATCTGGAATTGTCCCAGTCTGGCTCCGGGCTGCTGATGTACTAGGTGTTTCTTCAAATTCACCACGTTACTTTGCTGCTGTCTGTTTGATTATTTGCCCCTGTTGGTTGCCTGGGGGGTCTTCTTGGTGTTGGTCGGCTGTTTGCATAAAACTCTTGCCACAAGTACATTATATGCCGGGCGTAGTCCAAGGTGTCTCTGCAGAATTTTCTAATTTTTCTTTGCTCCATTTCCTATTTGTAGGATTCTAATTTCGTATTGGTATCTTCGAGGATTTGTGCAAGTTCTGCTTCTGTCTTGAGTTTAGATAGTTGGATTTGAGCCATAAAAGAATTATGAGTGATAAGTATGGTCATGAAGTTGAACAGTATTTGTAAAGACTAGGTGATTTAAATCATGATCAGAAGGTATGTAAAAAAGAAAGAGTTAGGCACATAACGAACAATTAAAAACGATGTTATTAATCCCATAAATTATTGGGTGTGCTTTCTAGTGTTCGTCTAAATGGCAAAAAAAATCTTTTGTCTGGCAAGGGAATTATCAGAATACAGACAGTTTAGATAAATCTTGAAAATGTCATTTACATTTCAATTTAAAAACAGAATATGTACACAAATCTCGAGATGCCAACAGTATAGATATCCTAGGTATACAGACTAGTACATGTAGGAATAATTTATGTTTAGAAAGTGGGGTAGCATATAATACACAATATCAGTCCCAAATATCACAATATTAGTCCAGAATCTCACAGAAGCTTCACGCTACAACTCTCGCTCAATATTACAAAGCAAAACGTATTCCAAGAGGCCTCAGAATCTATCTCAGGCCCACCCTTTGCAAGGAAAATAAGGATTTTGTCACTAGATGGGAACACATCCTTAATAAGTGCTCATTAGATCTAATTCTTCTCACCATTGAAGAGCTTTCAAAGTCTGTTACTAACCTACAGGAAGAAATTGAAGATATTTCAACCCAACTAGCTAAACTCAAGACAGAAGCAGAACTTGCACAAAACCTCGAAGATACCAATACGAAATTAGAATCCTACAAACAGGATATAGAGCAAAGACAAATAAGAAAATTTCGCAGAGACACCTTGGACTACGCCCGGGATATAGTGTACTCGTGGCAAGAGTTTTATGCAAACAGCCGACCAACACCAAGAAGACCCCCCAGGCAACCAACAGGGGCAAATAATCAAACAGACAGCAGCAAAGTAACTAGTGGTGAATTTGAAGAAACACCTAGTACATCAGCAGCCCGGAGCCAGACTGGGACAATTCCAGATCCACCTACAGAGTCTTCTGAGACTACCGGTAGACCAACAACTGGAACCCCACAAATTCCTTTTTTAGGAAATGGAAAGCCAGAAGAGGACAGAAGAAAACTACGGCAGAAAAAGAAATAAAGAAGAATCTTGTCATCAATATCTCCTCCAAACCCCTCACTCAGGCACAAATGGACACACTTAACCTGGGAATTTCATTAATTCCTACAAACTCCACCTCTTACTTTGAAGAAGAAATCAATCTCTTTAAACTAATAAGAAAGATGGAATTGAAGGTATTCTTTAACAACATTGAGGACAACCTGCAACCTAAGCCTACACCAAGATACCTCGAAATGAAAAATAAAAGTAACTTTTACCCTCAGGTAAATCACCCATTGATCAATTTATTTCAACAGAAAACTACAAAAGACCTCAAAAGACTAAAATATGTGCCACCAAAGAAACGTAATATCCGGAAATACCAACTAAGACTCATTAAGCAACTTGCTGAAGACAGTAGTCTCACTCTAAAACAAGCCGACAAAGGAGGCGCGTTAGTCCTCATGGACACAACCCTTTATGATGCTGGCTGTGGCAAACTTTTGAATGACACTCGAACCTACACACTACTTGACAGTGATCCAATTATGGGGATTTCCAACATGATCAAAACAACGATTGAGAAAGCATTAACATTGGATTGGATATCGGCGAAAACAGCAGAATTTTTGACACAAAAATACCCAATAACCCCAGTTTTCTATGGCTTACCCAAGATACATAAAAACCTACAAGACCCACCATTTCGCCCAATTGTCGCAGGAACAAATAGCATCTTCCAACCACTTGCTATATACCTTGATGCAGCACTTCAACCATTAGTACAAGCCACTCCAACATACCTCAAGGACACCACACACTTTTTGAAAATTTTACAAGCTCAACACCTTACAGAGGACAACCTGATTCTTTTTACTATGGATGTCAACAGTCTATACACTTCCATCCCACACTCAGAAGGCATTGAAGCACTGGAATGGTTTTTACTAAATCATGGACGGGTAAACATTCAAAATTTCTTTGCAATGTAACTATTGAACATCATCCTTTACAACAATTACTTCAGACATAATGGTCAATATTATCTTCAGATCTCCGGAACATCAATGGGGTCCTCAGTGGCCCCATCTTATGCAAACATCTTCATGTACCACTATGAAAAAAACCTTTGTACTTGATAATATACTCTGGAATGATAAAATCAAATGCTGGCATTGATACATCGACAACATTTTCGGGATATGGAGTGGCACCGAAACAGAATTGCTAAACTTTTGGAATTTCCTTAACAGCTGTAACCCAAAAATCGGATTTACCATCGAAATCAGCAAGCCACATGTGAATTTTCTAGATGTCACGGTGGAAATCACAGGCTCCTCTGTGAAAACCAAGATATACAGAAAACCTACGGACGTGAACAGTTGTCTTCACCACACAAGCCATCATCCGAAACATCTGAAAGACAACCTACCGTACAGCCAGTTACTAAGAGTAAAGAGAATTACGTCAGAGGCAGACACGCTGCATAATGAATACAGCACAATGAAGAAAAGATTCTTGGATAGAGGTTTTCCTTCGGAGGTTGTTGATAGTGCTATAGCACGCACGGAAACTCAAGCCAGAAATACACTAGTGGAAGGAAACCCAAAAAGAAAAGACAAAGGACTAATCCACACACTAAGTTACTTGTGTCAAAGCTTCCAGATCAAAAGAATAATACACAAAAATTGGGACCTTATCAAATCCGACAGTACACTATCTGAATTTTTCCCGGACCCACCTATGATGGCCTATAAAAGAGGCAGAAACTTGAGAGACCATTTGATAAAAGCAGAGAAACCCAAACAGACAAATCAGATGACCCTCAGCAAACAAAAAACAGGCACTTTCGCCTGTCTACATTGCCAACATTGTAACAACGTGATCAAAGGTGACAATATTAGACACCCACACAACGTCAAACAAAATAATGCTAAGGAACTTTGCTACATGTGATACAAAGAATGTAATCTATGCAATCCGGTGCCCATGTGGTATGTACTACGTAGGCAAAACAAACAGAAAGGTTAAGGACAGGTGGACAGAGCACAAATCCTGTGTGAGGATGAAAAATAGCAAATCCCCCTGTACAGACACTTCCGAGACAAAAAACACAATGTATCACAGATGAGATTTGTGGTACTCGAAGTCCTACGACCCCTAAGTAGAGGTGGGGACCTTCCAAAACTTCTGGCCCAAAGAGAACTTTTTTGGATAAACAAACTTGATTCCATGACTCCACTTGGAATAAATGAAGATTACTATTTAGGACCGTTTTTGTAAATTATCCCTGTAATACTTTGAGCCCAATCATCTCATTCCACGATAGGAGCTCAAATATCAAAAATCAAGATTTGGCCTGTCACTCCTTAAAATTTTATACACTTTTAGCAGCTGTTTGTCTAGACAAGGGATCACCTGTATCTGTTTTTGTAATATAAATGTACAGTTTACTCATGTCACGTAAACTCACAACAATTGAAATTTGGGACTAATATTGTGATATTTGGGACTGATATTGTGTATTATATGCTACCCCACTTTCTAAACATAAATTATTCCTACATGTACTAGTCTGCATACCTAAGATATCTATACTGTTGGCATCTCGAGATTTGTGTACATATTATGTTTTTAAATTGAAATGTAAATGACATTTTCTAGATTTATCTAAACTGTCTGTATTCTGATTATTCCCTTGCCAGACAATTTTTTTTGCCATTTAGACGAACACTAGAAAGCACACCCAATAATTTATGGGATTAATAACATCGTTTTTAATTGATCGTTATGTGCCTAACTCTTTCTTTTTTACATACCTTCTGATCGTGATTTACATCACCTAGTCTTTACAAATACTGTTCAACTTCATGACCATACTTATCACTGATAATTCTTTTATGGCTCAAATCCAACCCGGTCCCCTAAAACGTATTTATTGGTTTGTTTACGTCTTGGCGCACGTGCGCGGGTGACGTCGAGTTTTTCGTGACGTTGCCCGCACATGCGCGCAATGACCTCACAGCCTCTTTCACTATATAAACAGGGACGCCGAATGAATACTTCACTCTGGTGCGGCTCCCGATCGTACTCGGACTACTCCTGGACGCAGATGGATACTGAACTTGTAAGTTCCTTTTGAGTTAGATGCGGGACCCTCTCGTTTGCACTTATTATTCCGCTCAGCTAATTTAATAACCGCTTGGTTATACCATTATCCCATTTAGATATCCATACCCATCAAGGCTTCACCAAAGTCTTCTTTCCATGAGATGCACTACATAGTGTCCGCTCGACACCTGGATCAGCTCTGCTAATCTTGGATCATTCCATTAGCCTAATATATGGTCCTGGGTAAGATGGTTGCCCATTTTTCACTTTTCTTCTATTCTACTATTTGACCCACCTTTCCTAGCCTGTTTCTCTCACCACTTCCTCCTTATACTCACAGTTGCTTAAGATATTATACCACGTTCTCCAATTCTGTGTACCACAACTATGGATACATAAGGCACATTACCCCACATTCGAAATTTAATAAGAAACTATACGCCCATACTAGACTTAGGTCATTTGCATATCCACCTTAATTGTTGGTTTTTGACGAAATCCTATAGCGTTTAGCTCTGTGGGAGATGGATTTAAAATGAGGACTGAAAAATGGGATGGTGCCCTATAGACTAGGCTGACTGCCTTGAAAACAATTTATCTGTTAAAATTGATCTAAAAGTTTGATATGATGTTTTTCAAAATTGTGTAAAAACTGCTTTAAGTTCAAACTAATTGAAGTATATATGTATTTTCTTTTGTAGACTTTAATTTGTTGAAAAATGCGGCCCCTGATGAAGAGTTTTTTATACTCGAAATGCGTTGGGCTTACCAAAAGACAAATAAAAAGCAAAAATTGTTTTTTATAAAACAGAAAGTTTCAACTGAATCATTTATGGACATTTTCTGCAGAATTGATTGAAAGTTATCAATATTGTATTTCAAAATAATTTACAAAAAATGTTCAAAAGGCCTATCTTGGCCGTCTAGAAAGTGTGCAGGGGACGTGGCTATCCACATTGGATTTCTTCTTTGTTTTTTGTATATAACCAGCCTAGGTACCAAGGCTGTGTCTTTCTCCCCCGCACCTCGAATTATTTACTATAGATTACCATTCTGTTTAAACCTAACTAAATTACATTCAAATTGGTGTGCAAGTGTACTTACCTGTGTTGGTTTTCACTACCTGAATAAGGCCCATCCTACATCTTCCTCTCTCCACCTGCCCTTTCTTATCCCCATGGTTGTTGTCCCTTCCTTACCCTCCTTTCCCCTCCTTTTCTTGTGTGTCGTGTTTAAAAAAATATATATATATAAAACAACAAAAACCAACAAAAAAAATGCTCTTTTCAGAGCCGCCTTTCACAGTTTAAAAATAGAAGTGACAAATAAATAGTGCAGGGCCCTGTGCATCTACTAGAAGTCTGCGGACAGTCCACGGACATTTATTTTTTGGGGGTGCTGCCCTATCAGAACCATTGCACTTTTCTATGGGAAGAAGTGGTGGCTCTGAAAAGAGCCTTTTGGTGGGTTTTTTGTGTTTCAAAAACTTTAAATGATTAACCCCTACTGCAAAATGTATTAATGCAATTACAAAAAAGGTTGCAATGCATTTTATATATTTCGCAAAAAAATCTGATTGCCAGCATAAATAAGATGTACTCCATCTCTGCGAAAAATGTATATGTAACAAAACATAATATTTTCATTGTGAAAAGAGGACATGCCAAAATCTCTTAAAAAGGCATAAACAGCCTTATTGACATTGCACCTTGTATTCTCAATTTGTGGAACAATGAAAAAGAGCACAGCATATTTGTATCGCAATAAGAGAAAAAATACTTGGGAATTTGGAAACGAGAAAAAATTACTTGGGAATTTAGAAACATGTCCATGACCTTCCCAAGTCCTTCTTTCATTGCAAATTGCAAAGAAATTCCAGACACATGTCCTAAACTGTTCCCTC